>NC_068318.1:23520893-23685453 GCF_025860055.1 Xyrauchen texanus | reverse complement strand
TTGACGTGTAAAGTGTTGCAATATGTTTAGGAAATTCTGAGATGCTTTTCAGATTTTGTGTAACATTAATTTGATATAGTCAATCATTGCTGGAAGTGTTGCATGTCAGATGTCTTGCTCCTCTTTAAGGAAGGCTGCTTGATTATATTGTGTTCTAGGAAAGTCGTTTATTCAATTATGGTTCAGACATATAGTGTAGTATAACATAAAAGGACCACACACACACACAGCTGGGCATATTCTGATGTGGTGACTCTTAATTTTATGTGCTCTCTCTCTCTTCTCCCTCCCTCCTTCATTCTCTCTCTCTTTATCGCTCTGTCTGTCTCCCAGGCTGATAAGAACTGGCATCGGCGAGTTCAGGCTTTGATGATGTCATGGGCGCTCTTTATCTTGTTCTTTCTCTCTCTCCCTCCTAAATCCATCTTTAGTATGTTTCACTATGGTAGCCAATGCAGGGTGTGATACCGGCTTGTTTTGAAACAATTTTTCTCTTTGTCTGATGATTTAAGCTTAATTGATGCCACAATGTGAATCAGATGTCTCACATTACCCAGCAAAAAACGCAACAGACAAGTCGAAGAAAGTCGTCGGAATGATTCCCAGTTCATTTCCCAAAATGGATGACTTCAGAGTTTAAAGAGACCTGATTTGACTTTGCTGGTCTATACAGGACTTTTGTTGCTGTCTCTGTGTCACCTGCCTGCTCTGTCACCATGTGACCAAGTGAGGTGGAAGCGTACCTCAGCTTGTGTGTGGTCCTGAGTTTTCGTGAGTTGACGTTGAGAGATTAGCGTTTGACGCAGGCAGTTCTGCCCACCATCGAGATGTGAGTGGCGTCTCTTGTCTAGACCTGTGCTGGGCTCCTGTGAGGACTTTATAGTGTGTTTCATATCTTAAATGAGGGACACATGGGCCTGCTGTGTTACACTGTGTAAACACACCATGAGTGTACTCTATTGTGTGCTGTGCTCAAATGTGGTTATCAGATGAACTGCTAGATCAATTGGATGTTGTATAATATGCCAGTGTGAAGCATTCAGCATGTTTGGATGCCAGACATAATAACTCATAATTGCTATATATTTATCATGTTTGAGATAATTTACAGATAACTGGGAATATGCTATTAATAATTTATTATCAATTTGTTAATACACCAGCGAGCATTGTGATGCATGCTATTTGTGTTTGTTTTTGAGATTCATCACTTGTGAATACAGTAAATTTGAGTGTGTTTGGGAAATGCATTTCAATAAGAGCACCTGTATTGTTTTTCATTGAAAGTTTTAGTAATATCTGTCTTACTGACACCTGACTGGCTTTAAGAGGGAAGGGCAAAGTCCCTAAAAAGCGAACGGGATTGTCGCCACTTGTCTGCGAAAATGCGGATAAACCACTTTTAGGCATGGTTTTATTGCTGACATGAAAGATGAATACAACAACATCTTCTCTGTAGTGCCCACCCCACCCCACACATTCACACTCGGATTCTGACCACTTCAAAACCCAGCCAACTGTATATGAGGTCGCAAAACAACACGCATATTTGTATGTGGGCTCTCCAAATTTAGCCTCAAAGTGCAGCACTTCAAGTGGCTCTTGTATCTGTCTAATTTTGCAATTTAGACAGACACAAATAATTTCTGCTGAGCCTCTTTGATCCCCCGAGATTGTCACTTTTTTTTTTTTTTTAAAAGCCTTGTGAGATATAGAGGAAGTGCTGAATTAGTTGGTCTAAATTCGTACAGCACAGAACTGCACTTAAAAAAAACCTTTAGTAAGCTATTCTTCAGTTGTGTTCATTAATAGCTTTTCAACATTGGTAGAGACTTGATTCGTAAAGAATATTACGTTTACTGTAATAGGTCTGTCTGAAGTGATTTTACATTACATATTCCTTTGCTGTATGTGTGACAGGAGATTCAGTCTGTTGCCTCGCTTTGGTTATTAAAAACCCAGAAGTGCTTTCGGCTGTCGTGCCAGTAAACTAAAATAGAATAGGTTAGCGACTGCAGATCTGCTACTTGAACACCTTTGGTTTATAAACAGATTGGTCCAAATGCTGATACTCCAATAGTATTTGAATTAAAAAGCTCCAGGAGGTGCCACAATCTAAAATGGGAAACATTTCTGTGTAGTTGTTTGCCATCTCCATAGATAATATGGTGGCCCAAGTATAGCTCCTTGAAAAGGAACTCAGTTCTTGTGTGATAAATACTTGATGATGATGTATTTTTATTCAGTCTAAAGAGGGAATTGAACTGTTCCTAAGCCTAAGGCAGTCTGCAGGCCCCAATGGATTTTAGCTTCTTTATATGGGAAGTCGAAATAGGCCTATGACATGAAATGCTTTTGGGAAGTTGGCATGATCTGCACCGACATGCTATTCTCTGTTTTAAAGAAATATTCCGGGTTCAATAGTTAAGCTCAATCAGAAGAATTAAAGTGCTTTAATAGCTTAACATTTTAAGTTTTGCTTTTCTGCCTTTCACTTTTCCACCCTCCAAAAATGTACTTCATTCAATTCCATTGTAAGTGCCTCAATTTAAGCCAGATTTCTGCATTTTTTGTTTGTATTTTTAAGTAAAGAAAGGACAAGTTTAAATTATTTTTCTGGAAAACACCACCATGTCACAAATGCTGTCGATTGAGCTTAAATTTGAACCTGGAATAATCCATTAAGCTACTTCTTTCATAATTATTATTATGCTTGCAGCTTTTATGATCTAATGTTAATTGAGAGACTGTGTAAATATTTGTCATTTAAAAAAATTATTAATCACACAACAGGACAGATTTTAGAATTAACTTGTGAAGGCAAAAATGTAATTGAAAATGGTCAAAATAACAAAATAAATGGTGACAGTACAGGAAGATATTTCACCTTTCTTGATACGTTCATTTAAATTTTAACCTAAAATATTTGTTAATAAAAAAGTCCATGGAAACATGCACCAGCCACCTATATAAGAAGAAAGTCTACAGTCACTTTGCATAAATACATAGTACTTAAATATATAAATGTTCTTGAATAGATGTTTAATTTAGTTTTGGCAGGAAGATGTGATGGCAAGTGGTTAAATAGTTATTGAACATGTTTTAAGCGAGTGCTTTCTATAGAATGGTTGGTTGTGTATCTTGACCTCTTTCCTTTGCCCTGCGCTCTGTTGCTGGAGATTAAGATGGCAGGAAAAGTTCAGTGGCCATGGGAATCAAGAAAGTGGGAGGCCCTTTGCTAAAGCATTCTCTCTCTGTCTCTCTCTCTCACCCTCTCTCAGACACGCATATACATGGTCATTACCTCACTGACTGCCCCCTTTTGCTGTGTCTGTGGGCTGGGGTTTCACAGGGGGGCTGCTCCCCTCCCGCACAGACAGGGAAGCCAGAACTCTGACGCCAGAAGCATAATTAGCCGTCCATTTCATATAAAGCAGAGTTGGGAGGAGGGGATGAGAGCGGACGCCCCTCCCACCTCTCTCTCTCACTCTTTCTCTCTTCCTCTCTTTTTCTTCTTTCTCGCTTCCTTTCGTTCATACTTTATCGCGTGGTTGGTCTGCATGCCCTCGCACTCTGGAAATTCTTCCTCTCTGTTTAAAGGAATTTAACGCCTCTGCTGTATTTTTTTAGTATTAAAATTGAAACAAGTATTAAAATTGTAACACATCAAAGCTACAAATTGTAGTGCTACAAATTTGTTAGACAACTTTATTATTATTTTTTTTTTCATGAATGATTTTTTGGTCTTTTTGCCTTTAATTTACACGGTATTGTAGAACAGAGTGCAGCAGTGCCCACCTACATTTTCAGCCTCTTGGTTACGATGGTATTTTTCCAGTTATTTTTTTCCATAGGGATTTCATTAAAGAGCTCTAAGTCATGAACCAAACCAACCAGCTCCGAGATCAATCATAACATTACACACTTTGATTTGAAGCAAACAAGTATTTGAAAATCTGGAAAAACAAAGGAAAAAGACTGTGTACATATTTAATGAGGCAATGAACTACAGTCCCATGTAACAATGGGAATGATGTGGGCTAATTGAATAAAAAACTATAGAAACATTTTAACTATTGATTTTAAAGTTGGTGATGATAAATATAGAATCAGTATATTTAAAATATGTTGCCAAAATATTCAGATATATTCAAGTAGACTTCGGTTGTCCGTGTTGCTAAATATAATGTGCACAGTATGCGTGATGCAAATTTCATCATCAGCACAGACTTAGCGGACTGTACCCATGCGGTCCATTTTTTGTTGACATGCAAAAAAATGTCATCTGTGCACATCGCCGGAGCATGCACCTGCTGTTGACTGTACTAAAACGGTATCACGAAGCAGTCATAGTGCACATGCCTCGATCGTGTTCAAATTCACATTCATGAGAGTATTTCAAAGGCTGGCTCAGATGAGCGTGTGCAAGATGACTTGGAATGAGGGAAAAGGAAGTATACCCTAGCCATTAGGAGGCGACTTGTTTGTGTGAAGTGGGCGGTCGCTGCAGAGCTCCTGTGCTGCGGTTTGTTTGTCGCGATTCTGTGATTGGTGTATTTCTCCCCCAGGATCATGGGTAGTGTAATTCTTCACCAGGAATTCTGCTATTAAACACAATAAAACATTATTTTTTTAAAATGATGTGGACTGATGGGTTCATCAGAAGCTTATCGATTAACAACCGTTTGTCTGTAAAGCTTTATATGGTATTGTTAATAATTAATTACTCTATGAAAACAATGAAGAAGATTTTTACATCCAGAACCCAACAGTTGTGCTCCATAGACAGGAAAGTGTGCGAGAGAGAGGGGGAATGGGATAAGGACATGATGCAGGTCATGCCACTTTGCCACAGCTGTGACCGTTGCAATTTTTTTATGGTTTCCTGATAGCTATTCCAAAACTATTTGTAGCTTTAAATAGGGAAAATGGAGTAGTGAATAATATTTTTATAAAATCGTGTTAAAACAATGCGTCAGGTTATTACAGTGATATACTGTGGAAAAAGGTTAGAACAGCGTTTTATTTGCTTCTGTTCAGACACATCTGGAAAGAGTTTGAGGGAAGTACTTCTGCATTAAGAGCCATGGGAAAGGGATCTGCTCCGATTGCCCTTTTTCCTGAGTGGAATAGAGAGAGAGAGATAAAGGGAGAGAGTGAAATAGGTGTTTATAGTCCAAATATTTTCTTGAGTATTGTCACTCAAAACAGATTTTATCCTTTTTTTTTTTTATATCTGTAAAACCTACGTTATCTGCTGTTCGGTATTTCATTTTTGCTGATTTAATGGCTACAATCAGAATAAAATATGTCTTTAGATAAACTGTTCTCATATTAATTTTTTTTCATCCTGTGTTTTAAAGCAGGTTGTAGACTTAGATTTACATTCGGTCATAAACAGCTGTTTAAAAACGAGCTGCACTCTGAGTCCGATAACATTTGTTGTGGTTGTGGAGGAAGAGCCCAGAACGTTTCACACTGAAATCCAATCCATTGTTTTCAAACAAGATGAACTCTGTGATGAGAAGAACGTTTTTATTTCCAGTCTTCGCTGCCATTTACGAGGATCCGCCGCGCCACCCTAATTTGCCGCAGATATGTTTAAAAAATCACAACCGCAGAGATCAAAGCCATTGAAAAAGCCTGTGACTTTACCGTGCAGAAAACTAATGAGGTGCATCTTCCTGTGTCTGGATTCTTTCTCGTCTGCTGTTGTCTGCTGTTGGCACTAACGGTCAATTTACGACTTACTGCAGCAACCATTGGTCTACTGAAGTGGTCGACCTAAATATGTTTTTCAAAGACTTATATTGAAAAAAGCAGTAGCGGAATGGCCGATTTAATAGCAATTGGCAAATATACATAATTTTTTATATATATGTTGACATCAAAGCCACATTTGAATGCAAAACATAACAGCCATTACTACATAGCTTGTTTTCAGGCCAAATAGCAGGTATACAGTAGACCCCATCCCTTGTTCGATAAATTTACTGGGTGAGATTTTGTTTGAAAAAAATAGATTGTATTTGCTTTTTAAATATCAGAGTATCGATCACACGCAGCGGCCGAGGCGAAGACTCGCAGTCGGAACTGTTAATGTGTGGAAGACTCGAGAGGCTGGAATCTCACTCACATGCCATGTTTGATAAAAGCTGAGCTCTTAGGGTGCTGCTGAACAGTCCATTTCAGCTAAAGTAAGGAGAGTCGCACACCTATCTCGCTCTTTCTCGTTATCTCTCTCCTTCTCTTTCTCCCTCCTGCTTTATTCCCCTTGCCTACCACTCGCTGTGAGAGATGATTGAAAAGCCGGAGTTTCCATCAGTGTTCGTCCATCAGCTGTAAATGTACTCAGACTGCTGAAACAGCCTTGCGTTGTTGCTGACCGTCGCATGGGCCACAGGATGTAGCGCCATATTGCATTGTGTGTGTAGTGTGCCAGTATAATCAGGTGTGAATAAGTAGATCATATGTGGTCTATGTTTTGCATTGCTGGTTGGTATTTTTGACAGCAAAGGAGAGTTTTTCGCAGACCCAGGTTTATGGATTGTTGATGTTGAAAGCTGTTGGTGAGAAACGGGGGACATTCTCAGCTTGTGTGTCCACATGAATGATGAATCGCATTTGTGTTGGGTTACATAAGATGCCAACCCTTCTTTGTTGCGAGCTCTCCTTCTTTCGAACTCTCTTGTTCTGTTCCAGATCCAAGTGAGCTGAAGTGGCATTTTAAGGCATCATAAGTGCACTCAAGAACTAAAAGCTTTTCCAAAAGGTTGGCAACTTAAAGCTGAAGCTACTAGTGGCACCAAATGGAATTGCAAAAATAAACATTATTTAAAGTCCTGCCTCAAACTCACGCCATTGGTTGGGTGAACAGAACAGAAGGGAAAAACATTAACTTACCATTCACCAAGCGCTGAAACTTTGCTCGGTGAAGAACAATATGGAATCGTGTGTAACAGTCACATGAAGTCCCCTTTGCAGCCTGAACTTATTCAGAACATCGAATCTTTGTGACACCTGCACAAAAACAAGCTAGATGCAGCGCAACAAATGCACATCCAAACATCCATCAAAAACTTTCATTAAAAATGGTTCAGTCTAATACAAATATGAAATATTTGTTTATGCTGTGTATATTTATGCTTATTTGGATATTGCGCAGATTCCAGAATGATGCCTCGCTTTGTGCCTGACAGACTGATTTAATTATCAAGTTAGCTTAGCAACATGCTAACGGCAATCTCTATTGGAATCAATTGTTGAGTCTCCCATATGTAACTCTATTTGCATTTTTGCTCATTTGTGGCTTGTTGCTTATGTAGAATGTTCAAAATCATTTACGTATGAGGTTCCATCACTGGTAGTATACTGCCTTAGAAGGCAGCTGCCTATGTAGCCAGAGATGCAGCTCACTAGTTTCTGAAACAAACTCCCTGCATTTCTCTTTCTTTCTTTCATTGTCTACCTCCCTCATTTTCGGTCTATTCTTTCACATTGTAAGTTTCTCTGGCTGGTGTGTAGCCTCACTTTGATTGCCAACTCAGAAAGTATCGGAATACCCGTTGTAAGGTGACACACTCTTTTGTCTCGCATTCAGTTCGATGGTCTTGCACAGCAACTTTCTTTGAGTGTGTTCTGTCAAGAGACATCTGGACTGCTGTTTAAGTTTCCTGTCTGAAGCACAAACAGGTGTTTTGTGTGGCTAAATGAATGGATTAAACAGCAGACCCAGACACATTTCCACTCCAGAATTGCCAAAACATTTTTTTTAACCTTGTGCAGCGTGCAATCCTAGCGATATAAATAGCCTCTATCGTAAGAACTGGAAGGAAGGACACATGCACTTAATAGCGTTCCTATGTTTATTTTGATGCATTTAATTTAGGTTCAACCAAAAGGTTTGTGAGTGTATTTAAAAATCAAGTTTGTAATTGGAGCACCTTCACTGAAAATATTGAAACAAAACAAAAGTAAAAAATAAAAAAATGAGACGACCTCAACGAGGAGGAGGGCGTGGCCAGACCATGATGGAGCACGGCCGGTGCTGAATCAGCTGATCAGCTGGAGAGCGAGATAAGGGGCAGCCGGAGATGTCTGTTTGAGAGAAAGAGACGCACGTGGCGTGTTGCATGTGTGTATGTGTCCTTATGCTTTATGTTGTGTTATAAGTTAATTTATATAATTCAAGTTTATGTTTACTGTTCTGCTGGTTCCCGCCTCCTTGCCATTCCTTTAACTGTTACACTTATTAATCAACCAGTAGGTTGTCTGATGACTTGTCGAACTTTAACTCATTCGTAGAGCTGTGGAATATAATAATTTTTGCGATGCTGATGTGAACATTTATGCATCAATGCATAAAAACAATAGAATCGATTTAAAAATCATTAAATATCATATACAATATATGTCATACTGTTTTAAATAATGTAAGTAGTCTTATTAAATATTAATTAAAAAGTAGCCTATGTCCTCCGGAAGCAAAGTACTTGCATCTGATGTTCATAGATAGGAGACATGGCGGAGGTAGAGCAGCAGCCGGTGCTTAAAATGCACCTAACTTCTTGAAAGCAGATATTTGGGCACATTTTGGTTTTTACTAAGATAAGTAGAAAAATGAGCTTGATAAAAAATATGCTGTGTGCAAGACATGTCGAACCAAGATTTAATTCTTCGGCAACACAACAAATATGAGGAATCACATCTCCCTTTTTCACCCAGAGCCAAAGTTAGCAGCAACCCAGCAAAACACAGCTAATCAACAATACAACAAGCGATGGTAACAGATTTACCTCAGAACTCTAAAAAGGCCAAGGAGGTCACACAGTCCATTTCCACATTTATTGCAAAGGATCTCCACACTTACTCGGTCGTGGAAAACACCGGCTTTCACTTCCTCTTCCATATCCTGGAGCCAAGATACAGAATCCCTTCTCTGAGTTTTTTCACAGACACCGCTATACCTGTTCTGTACAGTGACACAGAATCCAGAGTGATGGAGTCGATGCGTAACGCCTGCCTAGTGGCCTTCACCTGCGATTGCTGGACATACATTGCATAATTTTATAATCGAATCGTTACCATCTGAGTCGTAATCGAATTGTGGGGCAAGTGAAGATTCACACCTCTACTCATTCGTAATGCTGTTTTTTTTAAAGACATATTTATTTGAGATGTAAGTTACATCGTGAGTCCACTGTTGTGCATCATAACGAATCAAAACATGTTTTTTTATTAGCACAGTTGAATCAAGGAATGACTATATATTAGTAATTCAATAAAAGTTTCTGTTCTGTTGTTAATTCTGTTACAAATACAATGACATTTTTTTTATTTTAATTTGATAAAAATGATTGCGCTCCCTTTAACTTGGTTGACGCGCAAGTGCAAGCTGAGTGCACGCGGTACTGGGAGAGATGCACGAGGACTCTCAAATGGCGCTGGGAAGCCTGAATAATTTTTCATGTTTCAATGAAACATAAGAACTAACCAAATCACTACAATGAATTAAACTGCCCAGCACTACAGAGGACGTTATAAGAATGTTTGCACGTCTCGTGCATCTCCGTGCGCGCTCAACAAACTCTGCGCGGCCGCTCGCGCTGCACAACAACTGCTCTTTTCAGTTGCATGATGCATGGTTGTATCAGGACATTTTATCGAGAAAGTGTACATGAGCAAAGTATTTAACCTATTTGCAGTACTTTCACAAATGCATCATTCTTTTTGCTTGTCGCCCAATCCGTTCATTCCAAACTCCTGAACTCTTCCATTGGATGAAGCTGGTGGCAGCCAAAGAGAACGCACTAGCGGAGACGATACGCTGTGAAATGTGGCTGCACGTGACAGTGACACTCAGTGTTCAGAATATTAATTTGATAACATTTCTCAATAGCGGGCCACAATCTGTTCTATTTTTAAATCCCCTTGCGGGCTGCATCAATGCAGTCGGCTGGCCGCAGATGGCCTGCGGGCTGTAGTTTAGACACCCCTGCTCTATAACATAATAAATACAGTGTGTCTTTAAAAACTTGAGTTTTCATTGGAAACAGTTAGAGGAGTTTTTATTCTTGAAGAGCCCCAGATGCTCAGTACATTATGCGATATGATGGTGGCTCCTAATTTAGCCGCAGTCTTATCCTGTTCGGATGAGTAATTGTGTCCATAAAGAAGGTTAATCTTCATAACAGGGGAACATAAACCAGATCTCTCTGGATCCTCTCTGATTCACATAGAATAGAGAAAGAAAGCTTAAATTTTCTGGTTACACAGTTATTGTCTTGACTCAGAAAGACTGGTGAAAATGAGGTGAGGTTTTGGAAGTAGCTATTTTAGACCGGTTCTAACCGAGTTCCAATTCAGAATGTCCAGAACTGTTTCCTGAACAGTTACCTCAGAACTTTCAAGTGCTGTCTCGCTCCATAACTGAGAGTCTCAGTTAGCCATGGAAAAGAGTTTGCACCCAGCTGAGGTTTAAGTGCTCTGTGAGAATAGGAAATAATCAGGAGACCCTTTAACCTCCTGTCCACACTTTTTACCTCTGTTTATCCTTATTCTCTCTCTCACACACACACACACACACACACACACACACACACACACACACACACACACACACACACACACACACACACACACTTTTAGGTTTTACTCCAGGCATCCATTTCCAGCTCAGGCTCAGCACTTTAAAAACCCAAACAAAGCAAATCCTCTATGGGGACCGTCAGTGCCTAGGGAACCGGGCAGCTCCACCTCACACTTAGTGGCAGCAGGGCTCCCTGATTAGGCTTGGAGCTAGACTTTGGCTGAACTTTCACTTTTGCCTGAAACAGTTATTATTAGTGACCTGAAAACCTCCAGCAGGACTGGAAATGGAAGCCAGATGCCGTTAGTGGCGGGAAAACAATATTAAGTTTTCAAATGGTGCCCATGGGGAGGGATGCTGACACTGATTTCCATGTTTGGGTGTGGGGGGAGATACGTTGACCCCAAGTGCAGCTCCTCTGATTCGCTCTGGTGATGGCTAACATGAACATATTGCTAAAGACAGGGTTGAGGAAGGGCTCAGACCTCCAAATTTGCTTTGTTTTTGGGTGTACATTAGCTACCGTTATCTGTGATCATACATATGGCAAATTCTTGGTTCGCTTTGTCGGAGCCTTGGCCTAGCATTGGGTTTCACAATCCCCCAAGGGTCGGTGCATTAATTACAGTGGGCTTGTAATAGAAATTGCAATGCTGAACTAAATTAAATAAAAATCTATAGTTGAAAATTATAAATGTAAAAAAGACATTAAAATATATATATAAAAAAATAACAAAAGAAATATTGGAACATACTAAAATGTTCATTATAATTTTCATAATATTTGAAATATTAAAGGGACAGTTCACCCAAAAGTACAAAAGTCTGTCATTTAGTCACCATGTTGTTCCAAACTAGGGACGGGAATCGTAAAGAATTTAACGATTCCTGTTCTGATTCCTCTTAACGATTCTGGTTCCTTAACGGTTCCAGCAACGATTACAATAATTATTAGTATTAAAAAAATTATATGGAATATATATTATTTGGAAATGAAAATGGCAAATCTTTTATATTTACTACCATCTGTTATCAAATTCTGAGATTATTTCAGATTTCTACAGAACAGATATAACAAATCAGAAATAAATGTAATACAATTCTTGTAAAAGGTGTGTTTGCAGACTTTTTCGAGACTAAAATAATAATAGACCCATATTTCATTAATTCATTTATTATATTATAAAATTTCTCACAGGTCATCATTAAATAAACAGTTCCAGAGACAGTTTAGATTGTGTTTTGTAGCCTAATGTTGGACTTCAGGCTTGTGAGATTTCAACAGTTCTTATTTTATATTAATTTGGACATTCATAACTTGCACATCAGGATAAGACAGGGTTCGTACAGTCATGGAAATCCTGGAAAAGTCATGGAATTTTGAATCTGTGTTTTCCAGGCCTGGAAATAATGGAAAAACAAGTTAACACTGGATGTTTTGGAAAAGTCATGGAATTTTCTAACAAAATATTTTCATCAATACAAGTGTGCTAAGAATTCTTTAAGTTTGGTGTGATCGTGGATCAAAGTGAATAAGTGCTTCTCAGAGCCCGCGCAGAGCACTTTGCAAAATGAGTTGCTGCGGAAACTGAGTAGTTTGTGAATAGGTACTTCATTAACGTTTGAAGTTCTCTTAATATAGCTCATGTTCATATGGATAGTGTATAAGTAAAGGAATTAGTTCATTTCATTTTTACATTATTGTATGAATATATTAAGGCTTTGAATGTCATGTTAATTCAGCTTATGGTGATGTTTGCTTGTGAGCCTGAGCAATGTTAATTGTCCACCTCTTGATAAGCAATCATTACAAGTCTCAGTGTCCTGTTTTTAATGGAAAACACGAGAGAAGACATGCGCTGATATTCATTGATGTCACTTGATCTTTCCCCCGCATATGCAGAATTTTTCCTCTCTCTGTCAGCGGTCTGAAAACAGTTTGCACACATTTTTGTTGTATTTGTGAGCGCTGCAAATAATTTCAAACCATCTCTGGAGGTGCTGGAGTTTAATTAACATTAAATCTAGCAGATTTTCCTCTATTTATTTGAATAGGAAAAAAGTGGTTTGTGAAAAATCAAAGTGGTCATTAAAAAGCTGACAGTGAAACATCTAAATATGTGGACAAGACCAAGCAAAAACAATGTGTTCACAGCAAGAACATTTTATAAAAATAAATAAATAAATATTTCTTGAATTATTACAAAGCAAATGCTGTGTGTCATTGTGGTATTGTATAAGGTGTACTTGAGATTGTTATATACACAATGCTGAATTTTATTTTTCACAAATGGGTAGAAACTAGGGCTGTAAATCGATTAAAAATGTTTATCTAATCAATTACATGGCGAGTAATTTATTGAATTAACCACAATTGATCCTATATATACATATTTGCTGAGAAAGCTCCTCACATAACAGCAACAGTAATATTAAATAATTAAAAAAATTGTATATAATATAAAAAATTATAATTCATTAAAATGCATTACATTATTGTGGCAGACAAGTAAAGCATTGATAAGAAAAAAAGTGGGTTTAGAAGGCTATTCATTTCCATATTATTTAACATAATCATTGGCCTATCTTCCAAAGCTATCAATTTTGCAATTGAATTAGTAAAGACATATATTTATTATAATGGCTTTCTTACTACGCGCCAATGTAAATGTGCATCAGATGAACGCTTTTAGAGCGCTTTGGTTGCGTCACAACATAAACATAGTGTTTTAAGGTCGCTGCATCAAGTTAAATGTGGTTTGAAATGTAGAAAAACATGTCTCAAGATCTATGCATTCAGAAATGTGCTCCGTCCAACTGTGTTTGAATGCAAGAACATGTTCTCATCTTGTGATGTCACAAGAAGTGTCAAGCAAGCCTGTGGTTTGTTCTACAGTTGTGCTTTGCTCATACAGCTTGAGTTTCACTTACTGCCCCCTGATGAAAACAGGTGTAATTCAAGCTTGAATTGCTCCGATGGTAGAAATATTCCTATTCCTATATTAATTGTGTGTAAGGGGGTTAAGATGGGCAAGGAGGAGGCGAGAACCGGCTTGTCAATATGTAATAATATTCTAACTTAAACGTCAAAACCACACTTATAACATTCAAACACACTATATGACAGATTATAATCTCGTTATTTTACTAACTCAACTAATGACTCGTCGGCGCTTTATCAGTAGGTTGCACGACCGTGAAGCATTTTTTTCTTTATTTCAATTAAGACGAGTTGTGCACTTTTATTTTAATATATCTCTTTACATAAATACTATTTTCCACTTAAAACTATCATTTCGTTATTTTACTATCCCAACTGACTCATCCGGCTTCCAATAGGTTGCACGTAACGGAAAATATTTCTTCCACTTAAGAAGAGTTGTGCACTTTTAAGCACTTTTATTTTAATATATCTTGTACATAGATATTTATATTCTACTGAAAACTATAATTTCCTATGTTACTAGCCAACTAATTAGTAGCCTACTCATCCGGCTTTGTAATATATTGCAGTAAGAAAAAAGCTTCTTCCACGTAGAGTTGATACAATGGCTTGGTGTTGGTTGCTAAAAAGGGTACTACTGCTATATGGCAATTTTTGATTTAGACCTGATGAGAGTGGACAGCCAAGGACCCGTCCAGTTTTGTGCAAGATCTGCTCATGTGTGATCCTCGCAAAAGATGGGCAGACGACCAATCTTCATGACCACTTGCGTGTCGCCATCCAGCAGAATATGCCACCTTGCCTGCACGTGCTGGATATGTTGGTATTTCTGGCCAGAAACATCGAAATTTAAACATGGTCTTTGGTGAAAGATATTAGACTTCTTTACGATGTTTCAGTCCGCTGGAGCTATTCGATTTTGCATATTATTTTTAAACGTTCATTTGTGTAGTTCATACTTTACAATATTTCAATAACATAATTTATTTTGTAGCCTGTGCTGAAGTTAATTGTGCTGCTAATTATAAGTGAAATGTTAATGCCGAGTTTCGGTCTGAGTGTTGTTCCGTTTTCTTGTTCTTTATTTGTTGTTCTTCTATGTTTTAATAAATGTGTGTTATTCATATTCACCTTGTTTCTTTCATTTGATTTGACATTATGGATTTATGGCCAAGGACATTTTTCTTTAAAAGTATTAACCAGACAAAAGTTATTTGACGTTCAGCTGGTCTGGGTTTATCTTAAACTGCCGCTTCAGTGTACAAGAGCTATGTGACAATGAGCAAGATTTTCTGAGACACTACAACTACTAATAATTAATTAATAAAGGCTATTTTCTTGTAGCTTACAACATAAAATATTTTAATCTAAATGTACAGTGTAAGACATGTAAAATAGACAAGAAGCTAACAATGTCAAGATCAATATTTATGTAGCCTGCCTGATATGTATTATTCATAGACTAACAGTCACGCTCTAGCATATACTACAGTATCTTCAAATAGCATATATGCATTAGTTATATCTCAATTTAATTTACTGAGCAATCCTGCAAAGTTTTTAGGTTAACTATAGAAGAGACCAGATTAGTGAGTCACACTAGCAAGACTCGCATAGGGCGTGGCATCACGATGGTGGCTCTACATCGTGATGTTTGTCACTTCACGATGAGCCATGATATGTACAGGGCACAATCCTCCTGGAACAACCTGGAATTAAGTGCCTTACTCAAGGACACAATAATGGTGGCTGTGGGGATCAAACCAGCGACCTTCTGATTACCAGATTACCAGTTATGTGCTTTAGACCACTACACCACCACCACTTCACTATCCAAACTTAATATGCCGAGACAACTATAAGTAAGCCATTCATAGGTAAATTTTCTCGAAAACTGTAAGCACTTTGTCTCTGTGGAGCTATGAAAATCCTCTGTTTGTTTTTAGCGACCCATCTGTACAAACACAATGACATTGACTCGACCAGTGGCGTGAGTTGGGGATGGGACTGTCTCTTTATTTGAACAACGGCAGACGCGGGTGTAGGCGGAAAGCTTTTTTAAAAACAATGTTTATTTTTGCAAATTCCATTTGGTGCCGCTAGTGATGCAGAAATGACATAATTCAGCTTTAATTGTAAACATAAGTGCTTGAGTTTAGCCACAGACAGACAGTGTAAATAGCCTACTAATGATTCTTAGGTGTTTTTAGTTTGTTCACCTCTTGCATGTGACCAGTGACCATGATATTTTATTATACCTGGCTATGTAAATGTAATGTTCAGCAAAGCAGTTCTTCACTACGGTTTCTTGCTTCATTAGCTGATATTTTCTCTGCACTGCCATCTGTCGTTTTGAGAAGAATGCAACCACGGTGCGCATCAAGTATAAATGCCTCGGGCCTTTGAGTGCTGCTTGCACAGGACACGCTGCGGTGCCAGGCGAAAGTATAAACAAGGCTGTATAATACCTCCACGCCCCACACTTTGAAAACCACTGCCTTAGAGAAAGGAAAACCCTTATGGTTTTGGAGCATTGTGGGTATAGCGAATGATCGTACCATTAGAATAATGTCCCTGGACTGTAGCATCTTCATTCCAGGGAGACGAAACAACACGTGCTGCCCCTTTAATTCCAGCACTTCCTCATCCCTTGTTCTCCCTGTTTATACAAAATGTCTGTGCAACCTCCAGCAAGGTTCTGTCTCCAGGAGGGTAATTATTTTTAGCAGGAAGTGTCTGAAAATGGACTGTACTTGGTCAGATGTGTATGCGTATGTGCGTCGGCCCCTGGCTGGCCTAGCTTGCTTTGAGAAAGGGCTGTTGGTGTTGTTATTAGTCCTAACAGCAGCCAGGATCCGAAGAGATCAGAGGGACTAATATATCAGGTTAATTCTAGTGAGATGGAAGGAAAATAGCAGGCTAGTGAGAGAGAGGAGAGAGGGTTTTTGCATATTTACAAGAACGTCCCACCTGGCCCACATTGATGTGATCACATTTTATGCTTATATTTAGCTACTCCCAACTTTTCCTTTCCTTTGGTGGTCAGAGGTGATCTTTTGTTGACTCTGTTGTTGTTCTTCTTGCCCTTAAAGGAATCATTCACCTAAAATGACAATTCTATGTTCAATTACTCACTCGTGTTATTCTGAACACCTATGACTTTCTTTAGTGAAACACAAAAGAAGTTTTGAAGAATGCACTGGTTGCTCTTTTTCATGCAATTACTTTGAATGGGGACTGAGGCTCTTGAGCTTCAAAAAGGACACAAAAGTATCATAAATTTGTGTTTATGACTCGTGCGCTATATTCCAAGTCTTTTGAAGACATATGAAAAAAATGTACATAACAACTTGAATTGCAGTGTGTTCCTCACACAAAGCTAGCAAACAGCTTCAGAAGACTTGGAATATTGTTGTTGGGACCACTTTTTCGAGACCTTACTCTTTTTACATTTAGGAGCTCAACAGCACCAATCTAAATTCATTTTCATTATATCTAAAAAATATACTTATACATCCTTCAAAAATGCACATTTTGTGTTCAAAAAAGCAAGAAAGGATTAGGCCTATGAATTTGGAATGACAGAATTTTAATATTTGGATGAACTAATCCTTAAATCATCATAACTGGCAGATCGCACTTATGTTTGTACGACTTTCCAAAGTTACCCAGTGACTGTGCACATAGCCGAAGTTTAAAAAAAGATGGAGGAAAACAGATGTCAACCGACGTTATAGTCATCAGTCTGTGTGGGATTGTTTGAGGTGTTTGCGTTTAGATCGGCTGGACTATTTCTCTTGGCAGGCTGATATGTACATCTAACACTGATGTCTTCCCTGGCCATTTACTGTCTTAATATATGTGCCTGGTCTTATTGTGAACAATTTATTGGTGCACGTTATTCTAAAGAAAGAAAAAGTTTTCATCAAAATGTAATAACTTGCTCCACCTCTGAATTGACTTTCCTTTTGAGCTAATGTTGCCAATCCCTCGTATTAGCCTATTTTTCAACCCCTCTCCCACCCAACCACCTATAGTAACCACTTTTCACGATCCAATCAATTTCTGATGGATAAATTAAAACCCCTATATCCCTAAATGTTTTCCTCCATTCCTTTTTCACTCTGAAATCCATCACATTACAAGAGCAAAATGAGTTGCAAACACATGGTCTTTTAACCTGTTTTTTAAATGAACTGCTTAAAAGCACCTTGTTTAGCTTTATGTTTTATTGTAGTTAGTTTATTTTTTCAACCGTCACCATATTGCGCAACCGTCATTGCGCAATATGGTGTAAAAGATGCATTATCTGTCACGCTGGAATGTGCGTATTGTTATGGATTTATACGACCTGCATCCGAGGCCAGAGATAGAGGAGAAAAATTTGAGCGGTTGAATCAAAGTGTGGGGCACCGTGTTGTGCCTCACGTTCTTTTGGTCCGTAACTTCCGTTGGTGCCTGAGTCATCCATCCAAGTCTCCAGGAAATAGGTTCTGCACTATTTACACTGCCAGTAGCTCTGAGATTTAAACTATTGATTTCATGGTAATGACAAATTAGAGGATTCATCCACAAATGTCTGAAATCGATGTATCATATCCAGGAAGTTCAGGCAAGGGATGTGCAAATCTCCATATTTGGTAAATTGACAAAATCAACAAAATTGACTTGTTGGTGGGTTGCCTGAATCAGTATTAAGAAAGCCTGGTATAATTTGTCTGGTTTCAAGTTCAACTGACCCAGATCAGATTTGTTTCTTAAGGATGCGTACTTGCGTTTAAAAACAGCTAGACATAGCTCAACTAATTGAAAGAGAGCAGGGGGTCTCAAACATATTTGTAAAAGTTAGTTTTTTAACTTGACATGCAAGCCATCATAAAAAAAATACAACACTTGTGGCAGGATGCTCAAAGAACAGCTGAAGACGTGGTGTAACTGTCAAAAGTGTCTGTCTGAATATGTATTGCTGAGTTTAGCAGAAGTCTTTTATGAGGATGAATTTTTTAGATGCAGCACGCTAAAGGCACGGTTACATTTACCTTTGCACAGCGAAATTCCGCAGGTGAAAAAGTCGTAGGTGGATTTTGAGCACGTGTGGAACCAGTAAAAAACGAATTTTTTAATGCTTCACGATATACTCTGGGACAGTAAAGTCCAAAAGAAACTTGCTGCTAAAATTATAGCCTATTGTTGTCCATTGTCAACATTCAATGTAGCTGTGAATGAAGCAACGGCCATACAGAGGTCAATGTCAAACAAAGTAACTTCCTATTGGTCAACGTGGTGCCTGTCAAAGTTCACCAAACTTATACTCAATGTGAAATCCACTTGGGGAAATTCCATGGCACGAAATGCACAATTTCGTGGATTCCTGTTGAGATGACTATATTTTGCCTGTGGAATTTTGCAGTCTGCCATACTATAAAAAAGTACATAAATATAAGAAAAATAATGTCAATATTGGTTGTTGGATGAGTCGACCATGGTGACCCAGCCCTTGTTAAGTGTAGTCTAAAATAACTTGAATGTTGTTGCTCATTTTGAGGATGTAGCGAGTCTTCGTAACCCTGGTGACATCACATAGAGCCAGGAAGAATCAGCGTGCAGCACTGGTTTGCTGACTAATCCAACAGCCATTTTTGGCAGAGTTGAGATTAAGAAGTTCGCTTATGTGGCAACGTGTGTATTCACGAATGTGTGCGTGTTTGCATCTACCTTTTTGTGTGTGCCCATGGGGTCTTGCTTTTGGCAGCTTGAGTTTGTTGTTCCTGGAGGCATGCTAGTGAAAGCGGACCCGTAGAAGGAGAGCAGGGCTCATGACGGTACTCGCTGGGAAAACCACAGGTTAGACGAGCTGATTGGACTGCGCTGTGACACCATGTTTCCCATGTTCCGAACAGCGTTCACTGGAAGCTGGCCAACTCAGAGGGGGACCCCTCTCTTCTGCTCACCCCTCTTTATTTCTTTCATTCTCTCTTTACTCCCTCTCTTCCATTCAGAGTGATGTTTTTGAAAGGGAAGGCTGTTGAAACTGCTAACAGGCTTTTGAAATGGAAAACGAATGTAAGAAAACAAGCATAGATGGATCTCCACTCCTTTTTCCTTGTTTTTGCTGTGTATTGGATTGAAAGAGAAGTTTTGGGTCTGATCAGACAGCACTTTTTAGTAGGGATGGGCATGAGTACTTGAGTATTCGGGTACTCGGGTTCTCGGACGTGGCAGCAATGATCGATTATGAAAACAATGATCAATGGTAATCATGCATGATGTGACCTTTCACTTAATTCAAAATTCAGTGACAGCTACCTGACAACTAAACACAAACGTGTCAAAGAGGGAGCTTATTTTTAATTTTGAGATTTATTACATTGTGATATTAAGTGGTACATTACAATGATGTACGAAGCTGCAATGCTATCATTACAATAATCAAAAGAGAGTGTAATAAACCGTGCTTTGAACACCTGTCTCTACAAAACGTTTGCTAAACACATTTTATTATCATTTAATGTAAGAACTTTGACTCGTTAATGGATGTTATTTAATAAAAGTCAGTGTTTGTCACTGACTGTAAACCTCCCTTCCCTAGTTGCCGAAATGTTTGCGTGACGTAATTCGCCTGCATCTCGGCGAATGGGAGTTGAAGATTTCCACACGAGTTTCCAAGTTAGAAGTCCAACATAAAATGTAATTCCATTGCACTTTCCCCAGTTGAAATGTGGAAATGCTGAGTTGAATGGAATGCTTCAATACGAACATAACAATACGGAACATTTCCCATAGGAGGGAACACTTGGACACACACACACACACCAGATGTGTGGCAGTGGACTCAACGCACTGAAGCAGCGTATATACACTATACAGCAGGCGAGTGTTTTAAAAATCTAGAGAGAGCGCAGCTAAATGGAACAGAATGCAGCGTCTTCACAACTGAATTTCATCTTAACACGCATATTAAAAATGCGATGGTGATGTCATCTCCTGTTAAGCCAACCACGGTTTGAAAATATACGGTTCAGACAGTCACTAAAGAATTCGATGCACGGTTACTAAGATTACTACGGTAACCTGAAGTAAGAACAGACAGATGCGCATTGTGCACATTCTTTATACAATGACAAAATATGATGCGTTATATTTTGATTATGCAATCTTTTGTACATTTTGTAACAGATAATTTTATAACAGCCTGTAATAATGAACAGACGATACACTTGAACAACAAGATGCAATGCAGCAGCCAAAGATGTTTGCCAGACATGTTATTATATATACAGTTATGTACATATCATTGCCACTCGAGTAATCTACGAGTAATTAGTGAGTACTTGAGTAGACAAAATGACCAAAATGCCCATCCCTACATTTGACAGTGATGTACTAATATATTGGCCAGGCTGATTACATAATTGGCCAACAATTTTCTGTGGTTACTTTATCAGTTAACAGAAATGTAAGTTCTTGTGTCAGTTCTAGGATCTTCCAACAACCTTGTCAACAGATATTATTATTTAATTTATTTGAAATCGCTGTTTAATAGCATTTAATTTGAGTGATTTATCATTAAATTATAATATATACAGTGACCCCTAAAGTATATTGGAGTATTTTTAAGTATTTGGAGTATTTCAAACATGTATTTAGTCTCTTTGATAAAATACACCTGTGGTTTTTCTGCTACGACACCTTTGTGAACTTGAGGGGAACTTCATACATCCACTAAAATTGCCTATGCAAAATATCAAATGAAGCTATCATGATTAGTTTGCAGATGCCATTTGGTTTGATATTTTGTTATCTTATGCAATGACGTTAATACATTTTAAATGATGCTCAAGTGTCCTGAAGTGTCCAAATATTTTACGGGGGCACAGTATATCTATATAAATTGCTTCTCGGTCATCCTGCTCTCTTGATGTCAGCTTTTCTTACACTATTCAGCTCAACATTAAAATCACCTGCCTAATATTGTGTAGGTCCCCCTCTTGTCGCCAAATCAGCGCCAACCTATTCTGAGATGCTATTCTGAGGTTCGGGTTAGCACTAATTTGGCGGCACGAGGGGGACCTACACAATATTAGTCAGGTGATTTTAATGTTGTGGCTGATAAGTGTATTTCAGTCAGCCCATTTCCCTTTTAAAAAATCACTTCCCCCTCACATCATGGATGAGGTTGCTTGTATTTTGTTGGTCATGGTTGTAATAACAGTCTAAGGTCACAGAGATTATCAGCTATTCACCAATGTACCAAGATTAATTTAACATCGGGTTTAATTGTACTTGCAGCCCTGTTGTTAGGAAATAGACACACGGTCAGTCAGGTGCACAGCTCAGCACTGCGGGTAGTTTCTTTAGCCCTGGCACATTCTGAGTGTTGCGTTTCTCACTGGTGGAAAAAAAAAAGTTTAGGGTGGTCAGTCTTTCTCTTGAACATAATCGAAAAAGAGCTGGCAGGGAAAACCCATTTAGAAATGGCCCTGATAGCATTCTGTTCACAATAAATACTTAAAGTGTTTGGAGAGCTCAGTCTGCGGGCTTCGGCACATTTCATGCATTATTGAGGTAATGAGGGCTGAGGTGTTCCTCTGTGTCTCACAGACAAAGACCAAAAAAGATCAGGAAGTCTGTGAAGACTTTCATATCAACCTTTCCAAAGCATCCAGTCAATTGTAGCTTGCATCAATAATGAAGGTGATAATTAGTTTTTGTTAAAAAAATAAAAGATAAAAATGTAATCTATCAGTATTGCTTACTAACAGCGCTGTGGCCTGCAGTACACGTGCTTCAACATAATGTGTGATTGTGCCTATGTGTGGATGACCCATATATGGTCAGTTCTTTGTAGCTCCAAAAATTACATAAAGGAAACTTAAAAGTAATCAATGTGACTCCATTGGTCTGAAGCTATATAATAGGTTAGGGTGAGAAACAGATCAATATTTAAGACCTTTTTTACTCTAAATCTCCACTTTCACTTTTACATCTGAGTCACATGTGGTGCTTGTTAAGTATCACTTTCACATCTGAAAGTGAAAGTTAAAATGGAGATTTAGAGTTAAAAAAGGACATAAATATTTATTTGTTTCACACCAACACCTTCTAAAGATATGGATTTAAACACTGGAGTCATATGGATTACTTTTATGTTTCCTTTATGTGATTTATGGAGCTACAAAGGTCTGATCATCATTCTCTTGCATTGTATGGACCTACAGAGCTGAGATTTTTTTCAAAAATCTTTGTTTGTGTTCTGCTGAAGAAAGAAAGTCATATCAGGGATGGCATGAGGGTGAATGATAAGATAATTTTTGGGTGAACTATCCCTTTTAAGCAACATTGTGAATATCGCAATGAATTTAATGTGCTTTTTATTTGACTAATAAGTTTCCAAAAGGTCATGTCATTAGATTGTTTTTGCAATCCCTTGTCCCATGACTCATGAGTATTAGAGTGTTAAGATGTCTCTGATTTTAACATCTGTATCAAAAATGGTGTGAGTTGGTCAATTCCATGAATTTTCCATGAATCAAGCTGATTGCTTAAGACATGAATCGATGATCAATCTATGATTCAATGATTCTTTTGCCTCATCAGTCAGAAATGTTCATGGAGGTCTCTGTGTGGCACTTTTATGTATTAAAATGCTTATTATTATTAATTATGTTGGTGCTTATGTGAAAGGATTTCATATCCGTTCTCTTTCATGAAAAACATGCCTTGATTATTTTGAACTAGATTTTTGCTGTATTTTACTTTTTGCATAAAACCTTTTTAATCTATTTGGCAACAATGATTTTTGGTTGAAATCATGGTTCCAGTGTATGGAAAGAAAAAGTAATTTCAGAGAAAATGCATAAATATCAAGATAGGAAATCTCATCAAAACACCAAAAAATATTCAGATATAGTCCAAATGTTTTTTTAGCTATATTGCCCAGCTCTCAGGAACAGTTAATCATCGTCATATTTTTCTCAGCCCCTTTCGTGTCTCTTTCCATAGCCTGTGTAGTTTATTTCCCCGAGTTCTTTCCCGTTATGTTGATATTGCATATTTCATTGACTGTGTTTTGTATTTAGACATTGCAAGTAAGCATATTCAGAGTTCAGGACAGCTCAGCAAATGTGCAAAAGAAGGAAATTCACAATCAAAATAATGCTCTGGATTATATGGCAGCACAGAGTCGTGGGGATGGAGTTCGAGGGGGGGTTGGCGACTTGCTGAACTAAAGTTAGCAGCTGTTTTTAGCTGAGTCAGTGTTTGAGTTTAGCTTTTCCACTCTGGGCTCAGAGCATTTCTGCTGACCAATCCTTAATCCCTTCCTTTACCATACTTAGTTTTGTGTGAGCAGTTATTGTGTCAGTTCTTGCGGTTGCTAACACTACATCCCACAATTATATGAAAATAAATGAACGGTATGAACTTTTCAGACAAATTCCACCTCTGAACGAACAAACCTTGACTTTCTGGAGTTAGTGCTGTTATAAGCCTTTGAATATGTTTACCTTTCAGCAAATCAGAAGGAGGTCTTTGTTGCCTTATCTGACGCTGTTAGAGAGCCAGTGTTTGTGTTGACATATGAAGGTTGGATTTGTGTTTCAGATGAGGGTTGATTGACTGAGACGTTGTGAAGGTCAGTCTGTATTTCTGCACCTTCACTAAGGTCACAGCCAAAGATGGCAGAGAGCCAGCACACACAAACTCTAGTGCCAACACAATAGCAGCCAGACTAATGTTTATCTCACACACTGCCTTAGATTTTTGCTTGCCTACTGTGTACACTTCAGTCCTGTGGGTGCAATTTTCTATACTGAGAGAGTAGCTTTAGAAAAGTATAGTGTCCTCTGGTCTTTAGTACATTGAAACACTTTGTACATGATGTTGTATTTGATCTTAATGAGATCAAAATGAAAGTTACATAATCATTTACTCACCCGTATGTTGTTCTGAATGCATATGTTTTCTTCTCTGTGGAATACAAAAGATGATATTCATCAGAATCTCCAAGCTGCTTTTACATACAACAAATGGATAAAGACCAGGGGCCGGATTCACAAAAAATTCATAATAATAAAGTAGTTCTTCTTAATGTTGCAGTATGTAAGATTCAGAAACCCTTGTTATTAATGACACCTGTGGCCATTAAGTGAACTACAGCCAGCTACCTGTTGCTCGTGCACGTGCACACACTCCATAGGAACGAGAGCGAGCGAGCATTGGCAGAAACAATAACGTAACGTACAAAGAGACAGAACGTGATCCACCATCATCATGCTGACAGATGAGGCATAATTAAGATTACTCGGTTATGATTGTTTTACTACAAACTTTGAGACTAAACTAAAACTACATATCAGTTAACATAGCATACTGATGCACACATACCGATACATACTACCGAACTATACCAGACAGTTTACTGTTGCACTGCACTGTTATGTTGCACTATTGTATGTTTTAATAAGAATAAGAATTAGAAACCAGTGTATTTGCTTAAATTTATTCTGTATACCTGACATTTAGTATAAAGAGAAGATTGTTGAAATTATTTGAAAGTTAAGAAGTAAGGTAGCTTGCAGTATGTCAGCGTTAGCAGACAAGATCAACTAAAATTACACATATCAATCCTTATGGCACTATATTTTACATGCTTTGCATTCATGTAAGCTTACCTGTCCAATAAGAACGCCAATTCAGGGTTAGTTTTGATCACCAAAGGTTTTGGGCCAAAACCGAACGAAGGTCCCTTTTCGCTCAACCGCGATCACATTCCCTCTTATCCAGATGGGATTCAGTAGATAAATGTTTGCTGGATTCCATCTCTAAGATAATGTTGCCTACTGTTGCAGTTTGTTGTCGCTGTCGAATAGCGGAAAAGGAGCTATTACTGTCTGAGGCAAGGCTCTCGGTAGCATGCATTAACGTCCCTATTATGTTGGTCACTATTTACATTTATTGTATGAACTACAGGGCTGAGATTTTCTTTTAAATCGTATGATTGTTGCAGAAGAAAGAAAATTATACACATGTGGGATACCATGAGGATGAGTAAATGTTGAGAGAATGATCATTTTTCAGTGAGTTTTTCCTTAAAGAAAAAGTTCAAGAATATATTGTATTCTCGAAAAGACTTTCTTCTTTTAACGGTCAACGTTTATATCTAGATAGCTTCTAACAAACTTATGTCCGAGTCGAATGGGCTACGTTTTTGGTGGTTTAACAACCACCCTCTATTCACTTTTATTGTAAGGAATTTTGCAGTTTGGATATACTGCAGAAAATCTCTTTACATGTTACACAAAAGAAAGTCATTTGGGAATGAAAAGTGATGAAAGAATTGTCATTTTTGGGCGAACTGTCACTTTAAACTACTGAACCAATTCAATACATGCTAATTTGTTAGTCAATAATTAGAAATGTTATCTCTCGCATACTGTGTTTATTTTGTTTTAAAGCAACAGTGCGTGTCGTCTGGAATCCCCGACCCTTACTCAATGAGTTTAACGCCGTTTTGTGTCTCTTCACACTTAACTTGCATAAAGTAGTTTTACCTGTCTTTTTTGTTGCAATGCAAGTTAAATATTTGAGAGCCGCCTAATCAGCAGCCGAGGTGCTAAAGGTCACATTTTAATATGCAGGGAACATAACACCAACTGAAAACATGAACAGGAGATTTGATCAGTTGACATAAAATACTGGTTGAGCTGTTTATTGGTTAAACAAAGTCCAGGAAATATATGGATAGATTAAAGCAATGTTTTAACTGGCAAATTGCTGTATTTGATCCACCTGCTAAGTCACCATCTTTTGTGCTTTTGTAGCTCCATGCGCGAACATGCACGCACGCACGCACACTCATTTACAGTCAAGCTAGTTTACAACTATAGGGATTTTGCCATAGAAAAAACTATACATAAGCATAATATGCTTAATGTAGAACATCATTGAAATTTCCTTAAAATGTCATCCCATTACACTATCAGCAGAGTGCCGTTTGGAGAGCTCTTTAACCGTTTACACTGAGAATGAACTACGTGACGCAAAAAACTAGACACAACAAAACCTACAAAGGTTCACAGATTTTTAGGCACTTGCAGTCATGACAGCTTTGTTGAGTTGAAGTCACACACTTGCAGTGTACACAGCTTAGTGGAAATTGTGCGTTTGAAGTGTATATTTGTTAATTCAGTGACTTTGTTAATTCAAAGTCAGGCACTTGTATTGTAGACAGTTTATGTTGATTCAAAGTCACGTGTTTGATGTTTAGACAGCTTTGTTAATTTGAAACCGCACACTTGCAGTGTAGACTGCATAGTTGATTTGAATTTGTGCAATTGCAGTGTTTTGTTAAGTTGAGGTTATGCGTTGGCAGTGTAGACAGCATTGTTGATTCGATGACATGTGCTTGCAGTATAGACAGCTTTATTCATTCGAAGACGCACACTTGTAGTGTATACAGTTTAGTTGACTCAAAATTGTGCATTTGCAGTGCAGACAGCTTATTTGATTTGAAATTGTGCGTTTGCAGTGTAAACAGCTTTGTTGATTCTAAGTCACGCACTTGCATTGTAGACAGCTTTTTCGATTCAATGTTGCACACTTGCAGTGTAGACAGGTTTGTTGTTTATAATTGGTCTGTACTAGTTTTGCTGTGGCACTCGCTTGTAGACACGATGATACTGTGTATACACAAACAAAGGGCAACAACGAATCACTGCACTGTAATATCTAGATCAGGTCACCGTCTGTACCCCCAGCCCTTGACAATTAACCGCTTGTTGTCTCGCAAAGAACAAACACCCCCTTCTTTCTCCACTCTGCCCCGTTATGCTAATTTCCAGTTATGATTCAGAACATCAAATTAATTCAGTTTGCAGCAGAGATTCCAGGATAAACAAACCTTGTATTAAAATGCAAATATGCGGAAGAGTTTAGAAGTTCGACATCAGACTTGGTCATGAAATTCTTGAAAAATAAAAGCAGCACTTGTGCTTTTGCCTCGCCTGCTGAATGAAGGCTTAGGTTGAGCCATATGTGTTTATGCTGAGGGCAGATATCCTTCCTATGAAGCTTTGTAGCAATGTGCTTCACTTCATATCCTATGGAATTTTATTAAGCTGGGTCGTTTCCAAGATACAGATCTTAAACTGGCACACACTTTAAATAATCTGTTAGTAGATGGCTCTCGTTTTGTTTGGTGGTTTTTAAGAGTGTTTGTATTGTCTTTTAATAGTTGATATACTGTATATAGTTGAACATTTAGGGACGAATAGTGTAAGATGCTATACTTAATCTTTTTAGACAATCTGTGTTGAATTTTAAACAATGTTTTTCTAAAACTTCTATAATTGTTATAAATACCTCATATTATTTGAGAGACTACATTGAATATTGGTTCTTATAAAGATTCATTTGGCACACACTACTGGACCATTTTCTTGAACTGCAAATTAGCTGAAAATTTATAATGGTATATGTGGCGAGCAGGGCGTGGCCGAGCAGCATCTGGGCAGAGCAAGCCAGGAGAGATAAGTGGTGAACGAGTTCCACCTGTGTGCCACACCGGTCTCGCGTTCCAGTGAGGGAGCGGGAGTACTTGAGGAGAGGAGAGTGGCAGACAGACAGACAGAGAGAGAGAGAGAGAGAGAGAGAGAGAGAGAGAGAGAGACAGACAGAGACAGACAGACAGACACAAGCAGTAGTCTTGTGTGTCTGTGTTGGGTTGTAATACTGAAAATAAAATTTTTTGCTACTGCTGGAAAGCAGCCAAGTTCGATTGTTTGATGTACACTATAAAGTGGTGCAATAATGTGTCTTACGTGGATTGTTCACCTGGCTCCCGCTTCCACCTTCTTAGCAAAGGCAGTGGTCTGCTACATTGGTGCCGAGACCCGGGATCTGGAGGAAGGATGTGCTGTCATGGAGTTCTCGCCGCTGATTGAAGATTGCGCCGCTGAGAGAGTGCTCGATCCGGTGGCGCTGGAGCAGCACATCAGCCGGCGACCGAAAGGGATGGCTGAGGGGGTCCAGTGCCATCGCCCGGCATCGCTATCTTCAGTTAACGGTGAGGACTCCATGACAGCGCATCCTTCCTCCAGATCCCTGGTCTTGGCATTAATGTGGCAGACCTCTGCCTTTTCTAAGAAGGAGAAAGCGGGAGCCGGGTAAACAATCCACTTAAGACACTTTAATGTACCACTTTCCAACACTGCTTTCCAACAGTACCAAAACATATTGCTTTTCAGCATTACAACCCAACACAGACACATAAGACTGCTGCGTCTCTCTCTCTCTCCCTGTTTGCCGCTGTCTCCTCACTGGAAAGCGAGACCAATATAGCGCACAGGTGGAACTCGTTATGCCGAGACACCACTCGGCCTTCAAAAACGAAAACATTGTTGGCATTTACTCACCTTTATTTGTTCCAAACTCTTATGTCTTTAATTTTTCCATGGAACACATCCTCAGTCATCATTTACTTTCATTGCTTGTAAATTGCGAAAAAGATTCAATGAAAGTGAATGGTGACTGATACTAACCTACTGCCTAAAATCTCCTTTTGTGTTCCACAAAAGAAAAAACTCATACAGTTTTGAAAAAGCATGATGGTGAGTAAATGTAAACGTTGACAGAATAAAACATTTTGGGTGAACTATCCATTCCAAAAAAATGGCGACCAGTTACAGCACATAAAATATGAATTTTCTCATACTAAATAGTTTTTTTCTTAACTCAAGGCAGTTATATTAACTCAACTGCTATCCGGAAAGATTAGATGGTCTGTCCTCGTCCTTTGTCATCCAGTCTCAGGCCGGTCAAACAGTTTGAGAAACAGTTTGCCTGTGTCCCTCCCAGCTTCCACTCCCAAACGGAGATATAATTGCCTTAATTAGTTTCTTTAAAACCCCATTTAGCATTCAAGGAATGCTGTTATCAGCAGTATAGGAGGCAGAGATGTATGTATTCGCTTGGGGAAATGTAGAAGTTAAGATACTGGAGGTAAAGGCTTGCTTTGCTACTTGATAGCGCATTGATAGTTATTTTTTTGCGTTCATACTGTACGGGACAAGCAGTAACAACAGACGCTCTCAGACCCATTCAGATTGCAATTCCACAGCTGACTTAAAGCGTCTGAAGTAAATGGCTGATCTTGTTGTATAATAAATCAAAGAATGAAAGAAAAGGGAAGGGGAGAACAAGAGAATAAGTTTTGGGCTTGTTCATTTTCTTCGCCTTTAATGAACTGTGCCGAAGCCCCTGAGAGCTCTGTTGATAGCAAACATGGCGTGTGAGATGGTGAACTAGTCATGGAATCATTACAGCTGCAGGAGCAGTTGATATCACAAGCCCTGTGGACTGACTGGTCTGCATTGACTGGTCTGATGAGAGAGAATGTTGATCTCTGAGAGCGGCTTTAACAATGTTTTTTAGAAAGATACAATCATAATGAGAATACTTTGTGTCAGTTGTAATCCCAATCGTGTGACTCGGAGAAGCCTTCAAACAATTTCATCTTAAGGATTTGCGAAGATATCCCCATGTTAACGAGTGCAGCATGCATTAGGTGGTTTTTATCAGTGAAACTGACGAGATTTCTGATGGTCCTAAACTGGTGGGTCGTGACCCAAAAATGGAACCCAAAAGCAGGGAAAAGGCAAAGCTAAATGCAAATAATAAAACAGGCCCAACCCTATATGGACATGTTGGTGAAAGAATCGCCATTGGCTAGTTTTTACTCACCAGACTTTTAACGACATGTAAGCGCAATGCAACTGAAAACAGAAAAAAGATATTAAGCAAACCAAGAAGGGAAGATCTTTACATATATAAAGTATTCATATGTATGACTCCACACAATATAGTATGCAAGATTTTCACAAAGCAAGTTTGAATTAGTAACGCGTGTACAGTCTGTTAAACCGCCTTAAAAAATCCTACCCTTCCCAGCTGGTATGAAAGGGAGTGTTCTTCTGTCAACAACTGGGACATTGTTGCACTGAGATGACCCAAATGTACTGCATCATAATCAGCAAGCCCCTATAAAGCTTTGAGTGTCTCTTAATTGGATGGAAATTAAGTCTAGTTTGTACTTTATCCATATCGAATGAGACACAACCCCACGGTCCCTTGTTATTCACAAATTCTGTGTGTACATACGGCTGTGTATGCAGTCGCATGCGTTCACAGAGGTTGCAACTGTGGGTTCGTACATTCAGAAGCCCTGAGAACACAGTGGTCTTGATTGGGTATGCCATGCCACAGTGTGAAAGTTCTACGCTATCACAACCTCCCGTGAAGATTTGACTCACGCAAGCATTGTCTGATTGCATGCTTTTTGCTGCATGATAGTGGATCTTGACAGGACGCCCAATCCTTGATTTGCAATTAATCCTTCTATGGACAGACAGGAAGATTTAGTGTATCATAGTCTGATGACAAATGCATTGTTGGTGTAACACGATTAGGTCATTGTAAGAGTTTTGCAGACGGCATGTGTAATTCAGGTCACAGAACAAGGAAGGAACTCAAGACCATGTCGTAATGCTTGTGGTTTTGTAAATGTTTATCTCAATCTGGTAGAAGTCATGTTATAGTTTCCATTTCTTTCCTGTTCCTTCATTCTTGCTCTCTGAGGAGCCATAAAATCTTTGCTCATGGAGCTGACACTTCAGGTGTTAGGGCACTTCGACCCATTTTTGTGTAATATGGTTCCTTGGTAAGGAAAGGTTACAATGGCCTACAATAGGTAGAGCAAGGTTGACAAAATGATCTAGTATATTTTTAGCACCAGTGCTGTAATTGGCATGGTAACCGTGTGTTGCGTATGGGTGGGAATCACAATGTAACTGGCGATATGATATAATATCGATATTTAGGTCACGATACGGCATTTTTGTGATTCTTTATTTTTGGTGTATTACGATTCAAAACTATGATACATTGCAGTATTTCACTTGAGGTTTCTCATTCGTCAAATCACCAAATGCGTTGTTAAATTAATATAAACGTGGCAGTTTACAAAACGCCTGTTTATTTCCTAATATCTATGTACAATGCAAAACCATAAGTATTTAAGACTGTAATGGCTCCCTATTTCTGTGGTTATGTCAATGTAGCTATTCTTTCTAAAAGTAAATTAGAGTATTTATAAATACAATAGTAGTCTAAACTAGGGATGCAACGATTGGGAAATTCTGGGCCGATACCAATGTTTAAAATAACAATTTGGCCGATGCCGATACCGATTTTTAAATTTTGTTTTTGCTGTTATTTAATCCCCCTTTTGTGCCAGTGAAACAAATAAATCTTCATTCTAAAAAATAAATGAGCTGTTTTTAAATCTTTGAGCCTTGCATCACACTGTCTTTGAATGAGCACAAATTCAATCATACAAATTTATGAAACAACATTTAATATAACCTTCTTTCAAATAACAAGTTATTTTTGTGAAAAATAACTATTTCAAGAGCCTTTTTAGCCTGCTATACACCTGCTATACAGCAGAATTTCTCACTAAATCACAGACCAGACAATAAAAGAAATTTTCTAGCACTTATTTGAAAACAAACCACACGTGTCACGGCATCTGTTGCCCTCTTACATCTTGTAAGAGTTGTGTCCAACCTGTGGCTGTGGATCTTATTATTGTAGCACCTGTTGGATCTTCTCCGAAACTGCAGCTGGGTAGGCAACTGTTGTCCTAGTCGACCGCAAATAAACAAGACATTTAAACAGATAAACATCGGCAACTGCCATCTGTGAATGACATCGTATTTGCCGATAGGCCGATGTCAGTCAACAAGGTGAATATCGGCCGATACCGATGTTTGGCCGTTACATCGGTGCATCCCTAGTCAAAAGACTTTAAAAACATAATTTTTTACAATAACAACAAATGATTATGTGTATTGAATAATAAAACAGTTTCAATACACAGAAGTATAATAGATTTCACCTAAAAGGTTAGCTTATTTTATATGATACTTGCATAAATTTTGTCATTTGCCAAAATACCCTATATTACTACTGCAAAACTGTAATACGTTTCAGTAAGGGAAGGTGATTATGTGTAAAGCATGATAACTGTACCTTCTGTGCATGATAACTGCACTGTTGTTGAATTCCTAGATAGGTTTGGCAACAATGGAAATGAAAAAAAAAATGACATCGATATTTGGCATGTAAATACAATATCAGGAGGAAAAATATCATGATACTTTAACATATCAATATTTTTGATGCTGTCACAAAGAAAGTGTTTTTTAGGTTGTTGTCTTTGGTTGTTGCCCTGCATGTCGCTGTTGCAGCATCTTGTGGAGGACCACCATGTTTTTAAGACACCGTATCAAATGAAAAGTATTCTGCCGCGTCTAGCTTTTTTAAAGCAAGAATGCATTCAGTCTGAATGGCCCCTTAGCTGTTACACAGTTTGCAATGTCAATCCCATTCAGAAAATGTGCTTCTTTAAAATCATCCTCTTTAAAGAACTAGACTGTTGCGTTAGATCTTGCACAGTTTTTTGCACGCCCGCCTACAGTTTTTTAAAGTTTTAAGATGCCTTTAAGAGTTACAAATAATCAAACTTTTTTAAATGTGTCGAAAGACCTCTGCATTCTGTTTCATTTTGTTGTGCTCTGTCTAGAGGTTTTTGAAAGCAGGAACGTGTTCAGTGTAAAAACATATGAAACCAGCATAATTATATTCAATATTATATTATTGTTCCTTAAAACAGAGAAGTCAATTTGTAAATGTTTTGCACATATTCCATATTCCCTATTCCTCACTTTATAGGTAATGTGACACATTGATGTCAGTGAGCACTTGCCTTTACTTTGACTAAGTCCACAGCATCAGTTTGGGGATCATATGCATTATTTAGTCTTTAGAGGTCACAAACTCCAACGCAATGTTGAGGGATCACTTTTTCAGATGTGACAAGGTCAAGTTCACACTTCTGCTGCTAAATCTTTGGCTTAGGTGTTAAACGGACCCCAGTACACACAGTACACATAGTCAGAGCTGCAGGAACAGGTCAGCATCTAGATTAGTTGCTCACACAAAGCAGGTTTGTTATAAATGGTAGCAGCAATAGCAAAGACTTTGATAAAGGGCTTAACGGCTGCACTGGCATAAAAATAGATTAGGTCTGTCTGTGCTAATGACACACACACACACACACACACACTTGTCTTTATTTTTTTAGTTAAGTATGAAGTCATACCCTTCAGGAATCAGGTCACCTTTTTTAGACCAAATGATTAAAGGACGAGCTATAAAAAACCTCAAACTGTAAAATCTCTTTAGCTAACTCAAGCACATTTGACAAAGTGATAGTGAGAGTTGAAACTTTTTAAATGTTAGTTTTTGCCACTTTATTAAAAGGCAAGGGAAACAAAGTGAGAAGAAGGGTAAATGGGTTCGGGAAATTAACAGAGCCGGACTTGTACATGGGCCCTCATACTTTAAGTGACACAGTGCAACATGTCAGAGATCACGTGTCCCACAGAAGCTTAAAATTATTTAAAAAAGTCAACATGAAACACATTTTCAACCTATTTTACTTCCATAATGTGCACAAAAAAAATAAAAAAATTAATTGCACTTAATTAAATTGTGAGTACAGTCTGTATAAAAATATATTTTATAAACTCCTTATTCAGTTATCACAAATTACTGAAAAAGCACTAGAAATGTATTGTTCCAAAGCTGTGAAAATAAATAGGGTTAGTTTCAGCCTGATCTCATTAAATTTACGTGAACATGACAAAATTTTTGCAATTCAAAATGTACGTGCTGTATAACACTTTTGGCTGCAGTTTTCAAGTGAAATGTCCAGCTGGGGGCGCCAAAGCGAGTAAAATGGTGTCGTATTCAGACGAGGTTATAAACTACATTTTATGAATGTTTTTAAAACATCCTTAACCTAAAAAATTTGCCTGAATAGTGTTTTAAAATATAAATTAGATGTTTAAAAAGACATCCTTACCAAATCAATACCTAAATCTAACTATTAGTGTTTTATAATATAAATGAGACGTTAAAAAATTTATCCTTACCTAATCATTGCAAAAACCTAACCAATAGTGTTTTAAAATGCAGAAGTGAATTGAAAAAGCACATTTTCTGAAGCAACCACATCATTTCTTGCCACTTCTATGATTCTGTCATGCCACATGTCAGCTTGAGATCAAGGCTGGACTTGAAAAATAATAATAAGTATTTATAAAGTCATTATCAGCCATTAAAGTCATGATTTGAGTGTAAGTGAATAAAACACACAGTTGTTGTAGCACCTCTAGTGTTCATTTCACCTGGAAACTGCAGGGAATTGTTCCTGGAGACACATATAACAAGTTTAGCAAAATGTAAATAGAGTCACATTTTCACTATGGAACCAGGTTGGTTAGTTTTGATTTTATATACATTTTTACCCAGCACTTATTGCTAGCAAAAGTGTAAACAAATTTGTTTAAAATTGTATCCGCCATGTTTAGTTACAGTGCAACTCCCACAGCAGCCTGGTGACTTCCATCCCCTCTCACCTGTGTTGCACTCTTGCTTTGTTTTTATCTGTTCTTGATTGCCTCTGAGCAGTTGACCCTCCTGAGTGCTCAGGTGCTCAGTGGCACAGAGACACTGGCAGCAAGACAGAGAGAGAGAGAGAGTGAGAGAGAGAGGAAATGTAATGGCCTGTGAGAAAGACATGTTATGAGAGAATGAGGGAGAGGAAAAAAAACAAAAGAGCTAGACGGAGAGAAAAAGAGAGTGAGTGAGAGCAATAGAGCAAGAATGTGGCCTCTCTGACGTTTCCCTGCTGCATATGCAGCTGATAGTATCTGGCAGGGCCTGGCTCTCTGGGGAGCCCTGTAATCTGTTCCATCAGCGTTTACTACCGAACAAATTAACTAAGACAAGCACCGCCGCCTGAGCCATCAGAATTCTTCCATTAGGAAAATTATAAAGCTATTATGGGGAACAATTTGGTCCTTTATATAAACGTCTTTCATTGGAGGGCTACAGGGCTTCCTTGAACGACACCAGGGGGGCTGGATGGAATACACCAGGGAGCATTACCAGTATTGATACAAGTGCCACGCTGGTCCAGTATACCACATGCTTTATTATGATACATGTTAGCTTTAATCTTGGCAGCATGGCCTTAAATAATCGCTGCATGGAGTTGTTAAAGAATATGAAGACAATGATATATAGGTAACGCTTTAAAAAAAAGGAACTATACGTTAATTTTAGTGCATTAGGTATCATGAACGAACAATGAGGAATATTTTTTTAACAGCATTTATTAATCACTTTGAAAGTGATTATTTATAAATAATATACTATTGATTTTTGTTAGGCTAGTCCATGTTAGATCATAAAGCATTAACAAATGTTAACGTATCCAGTTTTTATCATTTAAATATGTAGAAATTAACATTAAAGGAATGCTCCAGGTTCAATACAACTTAAGCTCAATTGACAGCATTTGTAGCATAATGTTGATTACCACAAAAATAATTTAGACTTGTCCATTGTTTATGTAAAAAAAAATAATAATACAAATAAAAAACGCAAAAAATTTGGTTGCAGTAAAAACTTACAATGGAAGTGAATGGGGCCAATCCATAAACACTGAAATACACATTGTTTAAAAATTCTAGCCATAAGACACAAATTGCGTGTTAACAATTTTAGTGTGATAAAATCAAAGAATTATTGGCGTTATTTTGTCATGACAACGAAGTTTTAATATTGGATATAACTTTAGAAAGATATTATTAGTAAGCGGTTAAACATTTTGTGGCTATACATTAGAAACAGTTTATGGACTGGCCCCATACACTTCTATTGTAAGTTCCTTACTGTAACTGCAATTGTTTTTAAATAAATGTGGGACGAGTTGAAATAATTTTTATGGTAATCAACATTATGCCACTTGTACTGAACCCGGAACAGCCTTTTAAGCAATATTAATAAATGTTGTAAAAGTTATAATGCAATAGTTAACTTATGTTAAAGTAAACAACCTTATTGTAAAGTGTTATGAGATATATCTATTATGGATATGGGTAAGTAATCTGTATACAGTGCTCTGCAGCACGTGCATACATTTTGTGTACATGTCATAACAGTGGATTGTTAGGGTAAACGCATTATGCCAGAGTTTATTCCCGTCATCGTTACACCACGAATATTAATAACAAACAAATTCAGACATCCTGCCGTTGCTGTTTGGAAACACCACAACCATCTCCCACTTATAAAGCATGACGTTTTATCTAAAGCATGTCCTGTTGACCCAGAAACCAATGATCCACACCCGTCTCTGGGAATTATATTTTAAAACCAAATATGTCCCTGTGGATCAACCCCCATATTCATGTACCTTGCCGTGTTCGGCTAGGTGAAAAATGCGCCATCTGTGTGTTTTGTGGAGATTTGTGTCTTTCTATGAGGAAAGAGGAGGTGATAATAACAGAGAAGAGTAAAAATGGGGCGAGACTGTAGTGACTCAGCCCCCCAGTTGTTGTGTTGGAGGTTTTGGGAGTCTGGCGCACAGGGTTCCAGCCTAATTAAGTTGATTTGTTCCCAGCATCTGGCTCCCAGATGTCAGACAATATTCTTTAGCTCAGCTCCCTGCTGTTGAGAGGAGAAAAGAGGGACTGTGGAGACTGCAGATTGCTGACTTTTCATGAGGCCCACGGGGGCGGGACTGCAGCGCGTTGTTGGTGACCGATTGATGCGGCAGCCAATCTCAGCTAGTCTGACCCAACTTTCGAGGGAATCGGATTGGTCCGTTCGAGTGAGTTATTGAGAACGGTTTATGGCCACAATATGTCTGCAGGTGCATACCGAACAATATTCTCACACCTTATAAAATGTGTTTCCTGGAATATAGACGTGATGTTTGGTGAGAAGGTTTTGTCGTATTGTTTTATGCGACTGGTCTGAGGTAAGACCTTGCTTGTGAACAGTTCCTAATAACGTTACCAGCCACTGATGTTTTATTTACTCCCCACTGCCAATTTTTACTTGCATTCAGCACTTGGCTAATGTTTAATTGGCTGATTCTGGTCTCATGAACCTATAAACTTAAACCTAACCTCTGAAATCTGATTGGAATGTTGTTCCAGGACCAACAAGGATTTTCTTGGTGAATTCCTTGTCACTCCTGTCCTGTTGAGCACAAATCAATTCCAATATTCTGAAACTGAAATCATTGTCAATTTCATAACTCCTGTGTCTAATGTGATTTATTTGCCTAAATCGTTACTTTGAAACCTCATGCCATTGTATTCTTTATCTGTCCTCAGAAAGAACTGGATGCCACTGCCACAGTCCTGGCCAACAGACAGGATGAAAGTGAGCAGTCCAGGAAAAAACTCATCGACCAAAGCCGTGAGTTCAAGAAGAGTACTCCAGAGGTGAGAGCTGATTTTCCAAAGATATACTGCTCAATTGTAGCGGGCGATGAGGAATCTGAATGCCTGAATATCGGCACATCCTGGTCTCTTGGGTACCTGTGAATAATAGTACCATGTCCTGGCAGTAGATATCAGCTGATGTTATTCTTAAAGTTAACCCGAAAACAAAAATTATTTTATCATTTACTCACCCTCATGTTCTTCCAAACCTATATGCCTTTTTATCTTTTGTGGAACACTAAAGGAGCTATTGGGCAGAATGTAAGCATTAGTAATATTAATGGCAGAATTTTCATTTTTGGGGGAACTATTCTTTTAATGCTTTCATTCTGCCTCCAAACCAACTGCTTGCTTTAAATTTGCTCTTTGTAGAGTTGCATTCCTGTTTTTGTGATCGTCCTACTTGATTTCTTGAGCAAGGCCAAACTGTTAGATTACCTTTTGGCTTTTGCACTTGTCTGAAACTCGGTATGGCCTCATAAGAGAGGTCAGTGGCAGAGAAATCAGAGGATATTATGTTTTATCCATTTAGGGAATACTCTATCTGCATGACTAGCGGCCGACTGTCGTGTCCAGACCATAGGGTTGGCTGTGAGGTCATGTTCCGGGCGAAAAACCGACGATGCATGTTAGCAAGACAATAAGGATCAGTGATTATCTATTTACTGAAAACCCTTTGTGATCAGATAGAGTCCTGAAACAAACTTAAACTGACTGTAGTAGAACATTATGACTATTGGATCATGACGTTTATCAGCAGTTTATGTTCTGTTTAGAAGTAGATTTAAAAAAAAAAACTTGGACATGGTACTCATAGCCTTGGTTGTGTTCCTTTTAGTAATTATAGATTCAAAATCTAGAATCATGTGAAATACTTCCTTTCACTTAGCACCAAGACACATGGAGGCACAACAAAACAAGATTAACTGTAGTAATTGTAACATTCACTCGAAGACATAGTTCAGTGCTCAAAAGATGTCAGTGCCACCAAAATTGCTAATCATACAAAAGTAAAAACAAATTCTTAAAATCTGAAATACATTAAAATATATTTTTTATCACCCATTAACCACAAAATGATATGCAATATTACATGTGGTCGGCCTAAATGGTGTTTTTCCATGTTGCATATAAACTTATATTTAATGTAGTCTGGTTTGTATTTTTTTCCTTTATGTATATTATTAATAATTTTTGAGGATGTCCATGCTGGGACCAGTCTACTTTGGCTACCAAGTGTCAGATGATTTTGCCCCAAAATTACAAGCATTTTAATTGACACCTTTGATGTCAGGAACAAAGAATGCTTTTGGAAGAGTTTTGTCCTCCCTTTTAAAAGTTGATAAGCCTATTTATTTATATGCAGCTAGATGTCATTATTTATATTTAGCATTGCCATTTTTGGGTCGTGACCCACCTATTGAGAACCACTCATCAAGAGAACTAAATCACAGGACTTTCTTTTCACTCTTTGATGAATATTTTTCTTATCAGCATAAAGAAAGTTTAATGATGATGTCAGACAGGTGCCTCCCCCCTTTGAAAATGCCAAATCCGTATAAATCCTTGCTATGTTTGATTTGAAAAGTCTCAGCCAACCATCTCTCATATCGAGTACTCAAGGGCTCCACGGCGCTCCGGCCAACATTATCTTTGATTACGGCTGCCGTCCCCTCCTGCCCTCCTCCCTCTTGCTCCCTCTTTCCTGCCTCTCGTTTAGCAAATTCCTCACGAGTTACCACTCCCAGAGAGTGCTGATGAATAAATGGAAAATAAAAAACCTGTTTTGTCTCCGGAGCCTCAATAAATCAGTCCCCCTTTTCCATTTAAAGTGTCCAGGGCTGCAATTTATGTCTGTGCTTAATAACCCGTTACTAAATTAATCGTGCTGGGGGTTTTGGCTAGGAGGCCACTCGTTCTGAGATTCTATGAACCCTGTAAAAGAAAAAAAAAAGCAGTCCGAGTGCCTCTCTGCCCAGTACCCAAGGTGCAAGACATCAAGGGCCTCAGTCAGAGAGGGGAAATTCTATCTCTGATGAGGAAAGCTGGAAAGTTACCTTAATGGCTGGGCTGTTGTATGTGGAATTAATGTGGCATGGCAACCTTACTCTAACTTTATTTCTGATGGAGTGCATGCCCTAAAAAGTATTTGGACACTTGAACCACACTTAAAAATGCATGCATCTCTCATTGCATAATATTACAAACATTATATATCAAATCCAGTGGCATTTATTTGAAAGAAAAATAGCACAAAAACTCTTTAGAAATTAAGTTTGTATGGTTCAAATGACAAAACAATGGATAAACTGTTCAAATGATGACTAAGCATATTTGGACACTTTCTGGTTGTCAAAAGTTAGTGGAACTTGTCCAGAGTTAATTTGAGGAACTAAAGCTGTGGTTACTCTGCTAGGACACCTGTGTGAACTTGAGGGGAACGGACTTCATACATCTAAAAATTGCCTAGGGACCAGATGGTTAAAAATAATTACAAAGTGGTTAAAGTAAAGTTAGTTCTGAAAAAAGCTTTAGCATTATTTGATATGATGTTTTATCTATGCATTGAAAATCAGCCCATTTTAAGTGTGGGTTAAGTGTCCTAATACTTTTTTGGGGCCACTGTACTGTGTTGTATTTTAAAAAATATTTTAATATTTTTGCCTATTTTTAAGATTTACACATTTAAATTTTAATAACCAAAAACTATATTAAAATTGTTTACAAAATTGCATTAATAAATCTAAAAAAATGTTTTTTTTATTTTTTGTTAAAGAAACAAATTTTTTGTTACACTTGTTATGAAAATCTTACCTTTTTTTTTTTTTTAAATACAATTTTTAATATATAACTCTCATGCTGAATTTAACAGCTTAGAAAGTGTACATTTATAAATATTCTGTAATTTGCTATTTGTGTTTCTCAGTTTCTCCATATCCGTTTCCATTTTCAGTGCTCCAAACGTTGACCTGCTGTTGTGTAATTGTTATTGACTGGTCATTTATGTAGCTCCTTCATGGTTGTGCTTCGCCTCAGGATGCAGGTTGAAAAGTTTATTGTCTGCTATGTAATGTCAATGTGACAGGTCTGGATTTGTTAGAGTGACCCGTTATTTTCCAAGCGATTACGCAATGTCTGTGTTTTCCTTGGCCTGCACCTGTGAAGTAAATAATCCTAAACAGCCTTTAAATTTGACACAGATCACTTTATTTTGTAATTTGTCAAACACATAAATATTTTACCCAAACTACCGGTGCGTTTGGCCCCGTTTTGTTTCGTGTGCTGCTCGTTGAGATTTTAAATATGATGTGATGGAGACTGAAAGAGACCACTGTGTCTGCACCGAAATTATATTTAGGGCTGCCTGCGTGATGAAAATATTTTCATAAGGTCATGAGCATTACCTCCCTCCAGCTTTCACATTTTTCGAGTTTATGCATTAGACACCATTGATAAAAATCACATATTTAAAATTTTAGTTCAGAGCATTTCGCCTAATGAAAAACACCACAACTTGAAAAGCGCTTTTAGACTACGCCGAGCATTTGATGGCTATCAAAGCGCACAAACGTTAAAAGCAGTGCTAATATAACTGCTCTTTAAATTAAAGTCGATATGAATTTGACGTTCACAACTCATATCTCAGTAATGTGATAAAGAAGGATGTTCAACAAGAAAGAAATATAGGGCAGGACTTATTTTTATTAATCAAGATATTTTTAGATTATGACAGGTGATTGAATGGGAGAAGTTCAAGGGTTTGATGACGTCAGCCGAAAAGGAAAGTATTTCAGAGGCGGAGCAAGTTACTACATTTATATTAAATATTACAAAGACATTTTTTTCTACTTTGGAATTAAGTGAAAGTAAATGGTAAAAAAGTAAATACAATAGATCTAATTATGATTTCATATCTCAATTGATGTTTCAAATTGACTTATCACAAAGTATAGTCAGGACATTACTGATGTAATAAAAACAGCACCATCACTATTTTAAAAAAGTCACTTTTGATCAAATCTAGTCAGACCCCATTTCCAGCAGCCATCACTCCAACACCTTATCCTTGAGTAATCGTGCTAAATTGCTAATTTGGTACTAGAAAATCACTTTCCATCATACCAAACACAGCTGAAAGCTATTTAGTTTGTTAAATGAAGCTTAATATTGTCTTTGTGTTTGTTTTTTGAGTTGCCACAGTATGCAATAGACTGGCATGTCTTAAGGTCAATATTAAAAAGAAACAGCTTTCTCTAGAAACTCGTCAATCAATCATTGTTTTGAGGAATGAAAGCTATACAATGCTTGAAATTGCCAAAAAACTGAAGATTTCATACAAAGGAGTACACTACAGTCTTCAAAGACAAAGGACAACTAACAAGGACAGAAAGAGATGTGGAAGAGTATAAGTACATCAGAGTCTCTAGTTTGAGAAATAGACACCTCACATGTCCTCAGCTGACAGCTTCATTTAATTATACCCGCTCAACACCAGTTTCATGAACAACAGTAAAGAGAAGACTCAGGAATTCAGGCCTTATGTGAAGAATTGCAAAGAAAATCCACTTTTGAAACAGAAAAACAAAAAGAATGGTTAGAGTGGGCAAAGAAACACAGACATTGGACAACAGATAATTGGAAAAGAGTGTTATGGATCTTATCCCCATTGAGCTTTTGTTGGATCAGCTAGACTGTAAAGTGCATGAGAAGTGCACGACAAGACAGACACATCTATGGCAAGTGTTACAGGATGTGTGGGGTGAAATGTCACCTGAGTATCTGGAGAAACTGACAGGTAGAAGGCCAAGGATCTGCAAGGCTGTCATTGCTGCATGTGGAGGATTTTTTTATGAGAACTCTTTGAAGTAGTTTAAGACGTTCTGATCAAATTGTAATAGTAATTGTTCACGTTATTAATGTCCTGACAATACATTGTGATCAGTTGAATGCCACTTTGGTGACTTAGAGGACCAATTTCTTTGGCTGCCAGTATATGTATATATATATATGTGTGTGTGTGTGTGTGTGTGTTATATATATATATATATATATATATATATATATATATATATATATATATATATATATATATATATATATATATATATATATATAGTTTATATTTTTCATATGCTTTCATGTTCCTAATTTTCTACCATTGAAGGCTGGTACGAAGAACGTCGAATGAGTCAATCCAAGAAAAGTGTCTACTCAAGAGAGTATGAGTGTTGTGTGTGCATCAGCCATTTTGATTGTTGCTCCTTCACTGGCTTTGATGTTGCCTTAAAGGGGATGGCTGGTTGGCCTTTGGACGTTGTGATGTTAGTGTCCAGAGATTTCATTGGCTGGCAGGGTCGGTCAGAGAGAGCTGTGAACTGAATTGTCCTGACAAAATGAATACAGTAATTAGGGCTGATCCACTGGCACGACGCCCACGCTGGCAGACTGGCGTCTTACACTGTTAATTATTGCCGTCCCATTCCTAACACGACGTTAGGGTATTTACCAGGGACTGAATTTGTTACAGCATATTACTGTGTGCGTGTGTGTGTAGAGAAGGGGGAGAGAGAGAGAGAGCGACTAGAGATTGTGTGACTAGTACACTGAAAAATGCCTTTGATGTTGACACTGTAATGGGGGGTGTTGTTATCACAATAATCAGCTACAACAGATTTTAAAGGTTTGCACCTTTAAAGGATGGTTAACATAAAAAAAAAAAAACCAGTTTGAAAATGTCATTATTTTTGGTGCATCTAATGGAGCGTTCTAGACCAGTGGTTCTCAACTTGTTCTTTTTGAGAAAAAAATGTTTTACTTACTTTAATTGTTTGTTTTTGGCTTTATTTCTGTAATTTATTTGAATGTAGCATTGTTTTTTTCCTCTATTCCATTTCATCTATTCCATTTTCCATTATTTTGTTTACTGTTTTTTTTCCTCTGCTAATCAGAACAGTTTTTGGGGTTGTGACCTACTAGTTGAAAAAATTTTAGCACTTGAATCTTTTAATGACATCTGCATTTTATATTGCAATACCCACCAAAATATATTTAGTCTGAAAAAAAAATATTCTCAACGTTCTTCTGTGTACTGTCAGAGGTGATTTGCTTTTACATGGTATCCTTGAAGAGGGGCTGACCTACTAAAGGCTTGTGTGGGAGAGACAGGTCAGGGATATCTGTCTCTCTGCCTAGCCTTCAGCTTTATGGGGGATTTTTGCATGTTAGGGCTGCTCAATACCAACATTTTGGCTTAGGTAAGAAATCTGCCCCTATTTCCCCAGTATCAATACTAAATCTGTACGAACAGACAGTAGGTAGACCCTTGAATATGCATGATAATACATGTCTGTCAATCTATGAAAACATAAAAAAGCAAAAGGAAGACTAATGAAATTATAAGTGCAACTGAAACAGCAAATTCTTCATTAGTAGTTTTCATGTGCTCTCTTTGCTCACCCTTCCCCCTCGTTCTTTTTTGTAAAGGTTGAGAGCACTTGTTTAATGTACTAGTTCATTGTATTTGTGCCTGTTGGATTTGATCCATCTGCTCTGGCAAAGCGGGAAGGAGACTGCAGTGAACTGATGGTGCTTGACTGTGTGCCACTTCCTGTCTCTCTCAGCTGACTTGATTGGCTGTTTCTCAGAGATTCCTGTCTGATTGTCACCAATGGACTATGCTAAGTGTTATGCTTTTGGATATTCTGCCTACTTCATTTGTGTTTATGAATCACGCTGCCCCACATTTCGTAGCAAGTCCAGTCTTGAAATAGATCACAATTATTTGCAATTGGTGATTTTTCACAAATAAACATTAGCATCAGAATTTTTGAGATCCATATATATATAATTACTGATTTATTATTAAAACTGTTAACCGATTAATTGCAAAAGTGTGAATATCAGTTAAAAATATTGGTCAAACTGATTATCTTCTACAGTAAAAATTCAATTTCTTAAGTGTTTATGTTACAGCCTCATTTGTCGCCACCCCTGTGGTTAATTATTGAAATAAAAAAATTATATTTTCCGAGACATCATATGAATTCATTTATTTTTCATCAATGAGCTTGTGTGAGTACCCTGACCTGACACCTAACTCTGTGAGGATCCCAGGGTCTGTTAGAAGAGCTGAATATATTTTTCCCACCTTGTTTAGAATCCCTTTGTGCTGAGATATTGCACTGGGTCATTAGAGCCGACAGCAGCGGGGCAATGAATGGGAATAGGAGCCGGAATGGGAACCCTCCCTCTGGAGTTCTGCTCGTCTGTCCCTGAGATGCCTAGAGAAGAGTAATCTGTCTTCTTGAGGCGGCCTAGCCGACAACAGATTGGTCACGTTAGCCGAGCCTTCGTAACCCCCAGCGATCCTTTCAGACCCGCACTATCTACAGTCCTATGATCCGAGAACAACCTTTAAAGGGATAGTTCACCCAAAAAAAGAAAATGTTGTCATAATGTACTCTTGTTGTTCCACTCTTGTTGTTCCAGATCAATATGACTTTCTTTCTTCCATGGAACACAAAAGGAGATGTTTGGCAAAATTATTTCACTTCAAAGCCAGTGTTGTCCCTGAGACTGGGAAGATCAAGGATAAGAGCCCGGGTATATCAAGAATCTAAATTCCCTTGTCTGTTTGATTGCATTAATTAGGCTATCAAATGCAAAAAGTCATAATTTGATTGACACACACAGTGCCTGAAGCCATAGCATATGATTATAAGCCTTTATAAAACCATTTTCTCCTAATGGTGTTATTGTCAATTACTAGATTACAGTTGTCAGTTATTGTTCAAATCATTTACCGTAAAAGGAATGTTCCAGGATCAAATTCAAGTTAAGCTCTATGAATAGCATGCTGTTGATTACCACTGATTATAAAAATTTGCACCTCAGTTCAAAAAAAAAAGTACAAAGATTTACCCACATCTAATATATAGTTTCTGAAGATATGTTTTTAAACACTGGAGTCATATGGATTACTTCTATGTTTCCTTAATGTGATTTTTGGAGCTACAAAGTCTGATCACCATCCACTTGCATTGGATTGCTACAGAGCTGAAATATTCTTCTAAAAATCTTTGTTTGTGTTCTGCTGAAGAAAGAAAGTCATGCACATCTGTGATGGCATGAGGGTGAGTAAATGATGAGAGAATTTTCATTTTTGGGTGAACTATCCCTTTAAGTGCTTTATCAAAATATCATGCTGCACATTTCTGCTTTTATGCCACCCGAAATGCCTTGCTCCATAGACTTCTGTTGTAAGTGCATTAGTGTAAATGCAATTTTTGTTTGTTTTTTACAAACTACTTGGCAAGTCAAACTTTTCTGTGGTAATTGACAGCATGCTAGATGCTGCTGATAGAGTTTAATTTGTCTTGAGACCTTAACATTCCTTTAAGGCCATTAATGTACGATTCTCGTGTGACTCGTTAGCTGTTTGTAAATCAATACTCTTGTAACTGTAGCTTGTTTGTAGTGTTTTTGTCTGTTTGTGAAAGAATCACTATATATTATTTAGGAGTGAATGCTTGTTTTCTTTGTGCTTGTGGACAAAGACCACATCTACTACTGTTGTTTTTCACACAATCATTGAATAAAAAAGAATACGGTATAGGCCTATTCTTCAACAGCAGATACGAACAGATACAAAGAATGCTGGCATTGTCACATTATTGTAGAGTGACAAAGAACACTTATTTTCTTTGTTTGGGGTTTTATATGCAACCTTAGGTTGCCCAAACAACTTATTATTGTGTGAGTGCATGTGTGGGTGTTTGTTTGTGTGTCTTAATGTCTGCACGTACCCGATAACCCACACACTCATCTTCATCTCCTTGGGTGGGCAGTGTAGCGGCCTTGGAAGCGTGATCAGATTTCAGGCTGTCCTCCATCATTCCCAAGCAATTGGCTGTGCCGTCAGACCGTTAGATGCACATATATGCTGAATGCGCACACTTAAACATACCCACAAAATGCCCCCCCCACACACACACATACTCGTAAAGATCATACTCCAAGTAGATACAGTAATAGCAAACACACTTGCACAGACACCATTAACCCTAGATCCACTTACCTCTTTTCAACACTGGGCTTGCCTGTCCAGTGCTTTTCAGCACTGTGGCTCATGGTAACCTCCGGAAGGCGGCCCTCTGAAGGGGCCCCATCTCAATCACCTGGTCCCCAGTGTTAGATGTCCTAACAGAGACCTACTTTTACTGATTAATGTACCGCTGAGGTCTTTGTCTGACTTAGGTTACCGATTCTTAAAGTATACGAGCACACACACGTTCTGTTTCAAAACCTTGTGAGCTGTCTAAGTAGGCAGAACTTTAAGGCATCATAGGCATCTTCCCAATGCAAAGGCTGTTTCTAAAAGCTTAAATGTGCTACCTCCTAAGTCCATGTTCACACTAATACATTTTTGTTTGAAAGCATCAAAGGAATATTCAGAGTTTAATACAAGTTAAGCTCAGTCGACAGCATTTGTGGCATAATGTTGATCTGCCCACCCTAGCAACCGGGCCAATTGGTTGCTTAGGAAGCCTGACTCACTCAGCATGCCCTGGATTCGAACTTGTGACTCCAGGTGTGGGAAAATTGAGGTGTGGGAAAAGCGAAATTGGATTTCTGTGGCCACATGCCTTAGATACCACATTTTTGCTAAGTTCTGAGGCTACATCCACACAAATCTGTTTTTGTTTGAAAACTTTGTTTTCAGTTTTGTTAAAGTATGCAGCACTAAAGTGCGTGTGGATGAGAGGCAAAAACGTTGCAAAATCAATGTTTTCAAATGAAAACGTATTCGGTTGGTTGTGGCTGGAATGCATTGCAAAAAAACAATCCAATGGCATCCCTGGTGGATGAGGTGAAATAAACATCAATTGTAAACAAACTTATCAACTTAAACATTTTTAAGTGCTGAAAAGTATCAATAAAAGTGTAATTAAATGTGTTATTAAAAATGTATGGTTTTTTTTTTTCAATTGGGCCATTAGCCTAGCAACATGCTAAAGCCAAATTCTATTGCAACTTTAAGCTCTTTGTGTGGCATTTGAAACTGCTTCCTACTGTATGTAGTGTTCCAAACTACATATGGGGTCACATATGGGGTCAGGTTTAGGGTTGCCTTATGGGCCGTTCACCCAAAACAATACTACATGGATATCTTTAACTGTTGCAACTATTTCAACTTTAAAAAGCACATCTTGAGACACTGGCATCCTTTTTCACCACACTGCGCTGCATAATACTGTTTGAACACAAAAGCACATCTTGTGTAAAAGGCAGAGGCGGCCACCTTTGTAGCTAGTAGGCAGTGAGGCTGCTCACTAGATTTTGGAACAGAGCTACATTGTCTTTTCAAAAGTCCTGAACCTTTAGGTGTGACATAAGAAAACTAGCGTTTTCAATCTCCAAGGCCCATTAAATCATGCACGGTAAACACTTAATTTAGCAGCTTGCTTTACTTGATTGCCTGATGGGATATTTTAAGTGCCATTTTCAGGGCCGACTCTATGCCCTGACTAATGCGACAGTCATTCCTGTCATCTCTTTATTTGTGTGTGGCTTCCATATTTTCACCACCGTTGAGTGACAAACTGAGGGAACTGAGATATATCACCATGGCTGCCACCCCTCCACCCACCCTGCCCCTGTGCCTGGGTCTCTACCCATCAGTCCATCTGCCACCTGTGGTTGTAGGTGCCAAGGCTACAGACCATTAGCACAGAGCAGGTCTGTATTTATAGTGCTTAACAGGCATGACTCAACAGCATCACTGTTTGCTTTTAGCTGTAATGGAATCTACGCTTTGCCGAACACAGAAAACCCATTATTGTGTATGATAATATTGTTTCTGTCGATGGGCGAACTGGGCCTGAAATTTCCACTGGGCACTGTTGGACGCTTGCACCTGCAGAAATGTTGTTTATAGTGAGTGCGAGAGAGAAATGGGTAGGTGAAAGTGCAAGTTAACAGTTTTTTTTCTGCATGGAGCTTTGACTGATGTCATGCGAGCCATGTGACTCGGCTCATGCCGATGAGGTAATGGCTGTTGACGTTTACGGCTCCCCTTAATGAAAGACTGTGTTAAGTGTGATGGTTGTAAAGGGACGTAAAACCAGCTAGTAAACCTCTAATGTCACACAGGATTACATTACATTGATTCTCAGGTTTTAGCCTTTTCAAATGCTTTCCAGATGAAATTTGTACTCTCTTGCAGTCGTGCGAGACTGACTGTATTTGTGTATGAGTGTTGGTGTGCTTTTATACATTAAAATACTCTATTGTGGATGGATAGGTTTGTTTGTGTGTGTGTGTGTGTGTGTGTGTGTGCAATTATCTGTCTGCAAGTGTATGTCAATTGTAACTGTGTGACTGCATTGGGCCTCCCCTTTGCCAGTGTCCTCTGTTTCCCATTCTAGCCCTGATGAGTCAGAGTCTGTGAATGCAGCCGAGCGTACAACAGCACAGTGACGTTAATGTGTTTACGCTCTGTGCTGTCCCTCTGCTACAGCGGGGTGCGCTGACCTCCACATACAGGCACAGTCTAAACTTTTTCAAGCACACCCAGTTTCTCCTCTGCAAACAGACACTTTATTTCCTTTACAAGCTAACAGAATTTACTCTCCTCACATACATACAGTGGTCTCTCCTTTACAAGCTGTAGCAGAGTTTGTTTGACACATTCTCTCCCTTACCGTCTAACACAGTCTCTTCTTTATAACCTAACACATTCTCTCTGTGATGAGGAGGAGGGCGCTGAATCATCTTATCAGCTGGAGAGCGAGATAAAGGGCAGACAGAGATGCCGGTTCGAGGGAGAGAGATGCATGCGGCCAGGCTTTTATGTTGTTTTAAGTACATTCATAAGCCTCCTCCTCGCCCGTCATTATACTGTTACAGTGGTGCCGAAACCCGGGAGGGAGGAGGCGTGCGCTGTCACAAACTCCTCGCCTCTTCCATCGGCCAGGGGAGCAGCCGTCTGCCTGGGGATGGAGGCATCGCTGCCGGCCGCCGAGAGCCGGAGGAACCGTGGCTGTCTGACGAGAAGGGGAGGAGCGGTTCCGTCCACCAGAGGCTGATGGACTTGCTGCCATCCGCCGGGGGAGGAGTGAGCGAGTGGTTGAGGACCGGGCGACGGCGCGTCCGGGAGCCGGCGAGCAAGTTCATCTATTTCACCCTTTCCCTCTCTCCACGCCTACCCTCATCTCTCCCCCAGGTTTGCAGGAGGTGGGGTGGAACACCGGCTGACAGAATGGCTGGAAGGGCAGCATCTTCCCTCCAGAGATGGGGGGAGTGAGTCAGACCGGTGGTGCCCTTGGATGAATCGGGCAGAGAGGAGTGTGATGAGGTGGAGGATATAGCAGGGCCATGATAGCGCACGGCCGGCACTGAATGAGCTGATCAGCAGGAGAGTGAGATAAAGGGTAGCCGGAGATGCCGGATCAAGAGAGAGACGTACGCAGCTGTGCTGCATGTGTGTCTGTTAATTTATGATTTATCAGAATCAGAATCAGCTTTATTGCCAAGTATGCTTACACATACAAGGAATTTGTCTTGGTGACAGGAGCTTCCAGTCTACAACAATACAAACAATACCAAAAACAGCAGCAAGACATAGGTAATTAAAAACAAAAAAGAACACAAAATAAATAATTATACATATACACTCACCTTCATACATACCCACATACACACACGTAGTGCAAATCTAATACAATCTGTATATAAGAACAAAAAACAGTATATTATGTACAGAGCAATGTAAGTAATGGCAGAAGTGGATATGTTGGATAATATAAATTAAAATTAAACTGTGTATTGCACATCATTATTGCTCAATGGTGCAATTTAATTGTTCATTAGATGGATGGCCTGAGGGAAAAACTGTTCCTGTGTCTGACGGTTCTGGTGTTCAGAGCTCTGAAGCGCCGGCCAGAAGGCAACAGTTTAAAAAGGTAGTGGGCAGGGTGAGTGGTGTCCAGAGTGATTTTACCAGCCTTTTTCCTCACTCTGGAAGTGTATAGTTCTTGAAGGGGGGGCAGGGGGCAACCAATAATCCTCTCAGCAGACCGAACTGTCCTTTGTAGTCTTCTGATGTCTGATTTCATAGCTGCACCAAACCAGACAGTTATTGAAGTGCAGAGGACAGACTCAATGACTGCTGAGTAGAACTGTTTCAGCAGCACTGGTGGCAGGTTGAACTTCCTCAGCTGGCGAAGGAAGTACAACCTCTGCTGAGCCTATGTTGTTTTAAGTTAATTTATATCATTAAACTTTATGTTGACTGTTCAGCCGGTTCCCGCTACCTCCTAGCCCGTCCTTATACTGTTAAACTCTCCTTTTTAAACAGACAAATTCTCTGCTTGGCAAGCTAACAGTCTCTTCTCCACAGCAAGGTGTGGCTTCTGCATTGACGCCCCAGCTAGTAATGGCGTAGGCAACCGCCTAGTTTGCCTATGCATAGAAATGGGCCTAAATAATCGAATATTTCGAAGAAGAAGAGAAACTAACGTAGACATTTTCCAGCACGTAAAACCTGCTGCTTCTAGCTTCTAGCACAACAACCTCTGCCTTTTGAAGAATGCACAAAGCACAGAGGCCAATTGTGGCCCGATTAATGAGTACCGATATTAATGCTGAACAAAGCTGAGCTACATTTATTTAGGTCTGTTAGTCTGACTTCGCAATAATCAGATACAATTTCAGTCGGATTAAAAATGTACATGATATTACAGGAAAAATATTTAAATATTAAATATTTAAATATATTTGAAAATTCATGTAAATGTACTTCTTCCTCTCCTATTCAAACATACACCTTTTCTACTTAATAAGCCAACACAGACTCTTGTTTCATGAGTTCACTGGTTCATATCATCCTGGAGCACATTAAACTAAAATGATTTTACATGCTGTCCATATTGGAGGGGCTCGACCCAAACTTATGTTTGGAACATCATTAAACCTAATGCAGTTTCATAATAATAGGTATAGGGGTTACAAAATTGAAAGGCAGAGGTGGAGGGATGCCGGAAGGATCGTCAAAGATGTAAGGGAATCAGTTGCTTAGATATCCTTGAGATTTGATTGGCAGGCCTACTAGAAGGTCCTCCCGAACTTCATTAAACCTAACGTAGTTTCTCCTCCTCAAACACATGATGACTTTTCTCCACATAGACACCATCTCTTCCTTTAATAAACAACCAATCCTTTCCACAGATTCTCATTCCCACAGACACAATCCCTATATCCAGACACAGTCGCTCCAGTTTCTCACATACATGGTATCTCCTCTCCACACAGAGCCTGTTTCTCTTCTACAGTCAAAATGTCTGTAGAGCACAGACTTCAGTTTCACTTTATTCAGCGGCACAAGGGTGGGGACTTTTTTACAGTTGTGGTCCCTCCTGTGAACAGCCATGGCTGTCAGTGAAACATTAAACTGATTTGTAGGATTCTCCTGAGGGAGGTTGGCTGGCAGTCTTTCTGCAGTTCTGTCCCTCAATCTCAATACTGATCTTGAATCAGTATGGCCTGGAAGCCTATCCACTAAATTGATGTTTTATATTAAACAGTGAATGTAGTTCATGCTTGAAGTCCAGACACTGTAAAACAGATGTCTTTTCAGCTGTAACAAATTGTTGTATGTGTATGTATTTATAGCCTTGGCGTAAGATGGACCTAGTTTACAATTTTTTCTCTTTTACCGAACAATCCTATGTGATGTTAATACTGCATATGTTACACAAATGGAGGGGCGAGTCGATTTTTTTTGAGGTAATCAACATTATGCCACAAATGGCGTCAAATGAGCTTGACTTGTATTGAACCTGGAATATTCCTTTAAGCTCAATTGACAGTATTTATGGCATAATGTTGGCATAAAAATCAAGGTTACAGTGAGACACTTACAGAGGAAGTGAATGTGGCCAATTTTTGGAGGGTTTAAACGTAGAAATTTGAAGCTTATAGTTTTATAAAAGTACTGACGTTAATTCTTCTGTTAAAACTCTTGTATTATTTGAGCTGTAAAGTTGTTTATATCGTAATTTTTCAGTAATTTTAGGGTTTGTTGACGTTGCATCGGCATGGCAACGAAGTTGGAAAATTGGCTATAACTTTACACAGAAAAGGTTAGTCAGTGGTTTTATCAGACTAAAATCATGTATACACACATATTGTTTATATCTTGTGGCTATACTTTTGAAACCGTGAGTGTTTTAACGTTCAAAAATTGCCCCCTCACTGTAACCTAGATTTTTGCATTTTGTACAGAAAAGGAGGGCCGAGTAAAACATTTTTGTGTGGTAATCAACATTATGCCACAAATGCTGTCGATTGAGCTTAACTTGGATGGAACCCAGAATAATTCTTGAACTGTGCACCCTGTGTTTGCCCGGTTAGTCTGTATTTGACTTAATTGTTTGAGGACATGCCACTTCTGCTTTTTTACCCAATATGGTTAAATCTACCAGCTTCCCTTGAACATTTCCTCTACCCTGCCCATTTGTCCTCTGTTTATGTCCATTTCTCTTTTATACGTCCTCCTAAATGTCTTGGTATATGCGAGAGACACTTGCGTCTGCCTCCTCCCACCACATGCTTTATTTGAGGTAATTTTCAGAGCCCGAGACCCCCTCCACCCTCTGACAGAATTACAAGGCAGAAATAATCACACAACATAAAACACTATTTAAAGTTTTCACAAGGTTCAGATGAATGGAGGGGGCTGTTTCCATGGAATATGCTTTTAAGAGGAATGCTGACACTTGAATGGAAAAAGCCTGGGACTGATATCTGGTTGGCACGTTTTTTTTCCAGAAGATGAGCTTTGCACAGCTCATTCCCACATGTTCATCTCTGAAAATGAATGAATAATCACTGTGTAGAGTCACTCTGTCAGATAACGAATGCACGTTCGGCAGTACGATGTGTCCACTAGTGCATAAGGCTTTTCAATATGAAAGAGGCATGGTGCGAAATTAACCTCAGGGCAACACTCAGAGCAATGATTTGATGGTGCCAAAGAGCCAGATTAAAAAAAATAAAATAAATCAACCAACAAATGGCTTACTTATAGTTGTTTCTGTATATTAAGATGAGATAAGAGAAAGCATTTCAAATTGGTACACTCTAGCTTTATTTCAGACACTGGAAGGAGGCGATATAAAAAATTAACTGAACATAAAAAAAATGCAAGCAAATGCTGTCATATGGGACGAGGGGGCAGGCCGGATGTCCACTCATTCGCTGCGAGACTGTTTCATCACCAAACCAAGGCTGCCCTGCATTCCTCTGAGGCAGAAGGCCATGTCTATTGCACTTTTTTTACCATCCCCCCCTTTCCTCTTTCATTTCCCTCCTTTTATCCCCCTCTCCCTCTGATCTACATGGCCACATCTCAGGTTTTTCTCCTCAAGCAATCTCTATAAATAGACCCTCAATAGCTGCCTAACAAACCTGCTCATCAGAACTAATTGCCAAAGAAAAGTTCTTTTTTCCCCTGCTTTTTTGCTATAACCTCCCCGGTCATTTGCCTGAGCTAACATGTGTAGAATAAATGGGTCACTTTTTTTGTGGTATGCTCTGTGAAAAGATTCCGTTCTGGTTTGAAATAAAAAGGGTGAGATTTATTAATTTATTTCTATTTGAATATATATGACAAAAAATCAAATAGGCCACATCCACACTGATTTATTTTAGTTTGAAACCTACTTTTTCAGTTTCCTAACAGTATAGTTTTCCAAAGTATGCATTTTTTTAAGTTTCCATTTTTGGTGGAGGAAAACAATGTTATCAGACACTGACTTAAGTTTAAAAAGGATCTGTATTTATCAGGATTTTTTCCAACATTGTGAAATTAAAATTGAACATGTCTTTATGATGTGTATTATTAAAGCTGTGTTTGTGTGTGTGTGTGTGTGTGTGTGTATGTGTATGTGTATGTGTGTGTGTGTGTGTGTGTGTGTGTGTGTGTGTGATTGATTGATAGCCTCCATCAACAGAGTGTGTGTCTTAGAGACAGGCCGGTCCTAGATCACGCCGGCTTTGTTTGGGGGTCTGTCTGACAGTTTGTGACCTCATTACCAGACCAGAGTCTTGGGGCATTCATCAGCATAGGGGCCAAAGGAACCCCCCACCCCCATACAAACTCCATTTTCTCTGTTTCTCTTTTTCCTCTTCTGTAATGTCCAGTCTACAAACTGTTATACAGTGCAGGTTTTCCCCTTGTGAGTATGTGTGCTTGAGAGAGCGTGTAAGTTCTAAGGTGGAGCTGAAAATGGGCGGATACGTTGGGCCTGGTCTCCGTCTGGTTTAATTGACTGTGACCTTAAGGGTGTGGGAGAACCAAAGAGGGTACGCGGACACGCCCAGACGTAGACAAGCATGCACAGCTGCGCACACAAGAGACGCAAACACAGTCCCACACTCACACACATACATAAATACAAATACGCTTGGGGAGCTATACGTAAGCACAAATTTGTACACATCATATAGAGTTATAAAGCATTGCAGATTTAAGAAAAGCTGTTTTTTTTTCATTTATCCTTTGATTCTTTTTTATGAATGGTGTTTACTAAGGCAAGCAGCGCTATTAGTATTGCGCCTACTTGGGGTTAGGGATTGAAATAAACCCCTTACCCTAAGTATTAAACTTTGGCACGTAAACTTCACAGTTCACAGCACAGTTCAAGTTGTGGAGATACCTCAAAGCATGCCGTTTGTTAAGGAGAGGTGTTCTATTAAAGTAAGCAACCTCTTTGAAACACAATATCAACTGCTTAGCCTGCACTGGCAACACCTACTACACCCTAGCATCATGGCAGCGAATTCTGAATGGGCACATGTTCTTCTTCACATTATTTTATATTCCTTTTCTTGTAATCTTTCCTTTCCATACCTTCACAAGAGCATAGCTGTGTCCTCCAACACTGAACCAATGATGGGTTCTCCATTTATTAAATTTTTTACATGGAAGAACCTGCAAAATATCTGATTTTACAGATTCATTCACAGATGCTCCATTTCCACCATTTCCAATGCTGGATTTCGTAGGATTTATGACTTATAGAACAAGCCATTTCCTGGGAGAATACACTATGCTCAAATGTAAAGCAAGATTCACTGAACCATTTGTTGAATTGCCCCATCATTATTTCATCACCATTGTATAACAGTATAGAATAGATTAAGAAGGTTTCAATCATATTGAAAGTAGTGAATATATTATAGATAGACATCTACTAAAATTCCATCCATTTCTGCAGAATTTTAACACCTGTCATTTTTTAATTTTGCAATTTTGTTTGGTAATCTTAATTCTGTTTGAACATATTTTACCATATTATAAATAATTTCTGCAGAATTCCACAGAATTCCCCCTAGAATCTAGATTACATGTGGACCTACATATAGCTCGGCTTGTGTTATATCCATCTTTATAGAGGCATAATGCAAAGCAACCTGAATCTGCTAATAAATAGATTTTGACCTGCATCTGGATGTCAGTAATTTTCCCAAATCCCCCCCATTTATATTCTCGGAATCAAACATCGGTCAATCAGATATGATTAAACTGAATTGTTGATCACCGTACCTACCAAGCTTAGATGGTATTACTGCAGACACCAGCTTAAAACAGGCCTGGTCTGACTTCACTAAGGCAATGTCATCCCAGTGCCAGATGCCATTGTGCCAGGACTGGCTGGCGCATGTGATGTGGTATAATGGAGGGAGTTGGAGGAGGTATACAGGGTGGCTCACATTGATGCTAAATAATTCACCAGGTTGGCCCAGGCAGCTGTGCAATCTGGCAAACTGATGGTTTTAAAGATGTGTTGTGCTAGAAGAGGGTTATGCAGACGTTTGGGGGATTTGGATGTGAGGACACAGGTAGATCTGTGTTTCTGCTGGTTGATTGTGTAAAATGTATCTTTCGAGCCTCGTGAAGAATGTGATCATTGATTTGTTGAATTAGTTAAGTTTGTTGGTTTAATTTGTACCCCCAAGTTCGGCAGGTGCCAGTTTCCAGTAGGTGACCAATATGGATTTCATAATAGCTGATACGATTATATTGATACTATTAATACTGATACCAACACTGACATCAAAGCACATATAGAATGCCAGTCAGGGTCAAAAAATTAACCAAGGTTTTGGCAAAAGTGCCCCAAGTTATCTAACATTTTATATATTTCATTATATTGAATTCTAGTTTTGGGTTTAGGCACTGTAAATGTCTTAGACGCGATTGTCATTAAATGTGAAAATAAGTGGTATTTGAAATGTGAGATTTTATTAAAATATATTATAATATGACTAATATACAGTAAGCCCACATAAAGATAAAAAATGCCCTTTAAAGTCAAATAAAGGGAACAAATATTGCCTTAAATTTGGCTAATACCCTATATTTTAATTGGCTAAATATAAATGCTATTAAAGGCTATTATTTAATTACAGCAATTTGGATGTACACATAAACACTCAAATTAAACAAACTGTTTAGTCAAAATTGACAAAATGTTTTAGAAAACAGACTGCTCAACATCCATTTACTAGGCTGATGGTAGATTTTAGAACTGACTTAAGGAAAAGCTAACGCTTCCATTAATTACAAACTGATTTTTGTTCAGATTTTATTGTCCTGGCCAAAATATCACTAATATCTTCCCTCTCCATAATCCATGAAGTACATTTTACACACATCAGTTTTGCCCATTTAGCTGTTAAGCATCTGTCACGTTGCATAATTTTCACGATGTCATATTTTGACTCCACCGTTTCCGTGCAGTAGTCCAACAGATCATGTTTTCTTTCATCTATCCCCTTTGGATTCAACAACAACTTGCACATGCTCGAAGCTGGCTCCATTCCTGCAGATTTACTTTTATTGTCAAGCTTTTTATCCATTTGCTAATATCCATTATAATATAAACATATTTTTATGCACTGCAGTCCCTGCAAAAAAAGCAAGCCGATTGCATTTGCAGAGCTGGACAGTTGCCCAAGGCGGGCAGGGGAACTCTCTTTTGGCCAGGCCCCGAGTATTATGCTGAAACCAGATGTTGAGAGATGTTTCCTCCTGGTCACGTGGGCCCCTCTGGTGCGGCACTTACATAAATGTCATCTGTACAGTAGTAAGTGTGGGCGGGAGAGGGAGAACGGAGGCCCAGCTGCTCGTGCTGGGAAGATGAAGAGTGCAGCGGGGTCACAGCTACCCTCCGCCACTTCCGTCTGCTCTCTGCCAGGGCTCTCTCTTTCACTCTTTTACTCTCCATGGAACATAGGTGAGAGATGCAGACATCAGCTGGTTGCAAGAATCTTATCTTGCCATCATGTCACAGTACCTGGTTATTGTTATCGTCACAGTGGACATGCTACAAGGACAAATCGCTCAACCACTAGGTCGACATGGTTTTTAATGGGCAATGCTGATATCTAGAGAGCAGAGTGGCTGATGTTCGATTTAATGCTAAAATTGACATTATATTGGCGTTTTATTGACAGTTTACTTATAGCTTGTTACCACTTTACAATATGGTTGTATATGTTAGCATTTGTTAATAAATTAGATATTGTGAACCATGGACAATCATTTTTACAGAATTTATTTATCTTAGTTAATGTTAATTTATGGATACTAGATAATAGAAACTACTGTTCACTGTTAATTCATGTTAGTTCATAATGCATTAACTAATTTAAAAATATATAATATAAATTAATAAATGCTGTAAAAGTGTTGTTTATTGTTAATTCATGTTAGCTATTGTGTTAACACTATTGTGTAGGTCCCCTATGTGCCGTCAAAACAGCGCCAACCCCTTCTCACCACAATTGTACAGAGCTGTTATCTGAGTTACCGTAGACTTTGTCACTCGAACCAGTCTTGCCCATTCTCTGTTGACCTCTCTCATCAACAAGGTGTTTCCATCCGCAGAACTGCTGCTCACTGGATATGTTTTGTTTTTGGCACCATTCTGAGTAAATTCTAGAGACTGTTGTGTGTAAAAATCCCAGGAGATCATCAGTTACAGAAATACTCAAACCAGCCCATCTGACACCAACAATCATCCATGCGATTATCTTATCAGCCAATCGTGTGGCACCAGTGGCCATGAGCTACAGTTAATGTACACATCAACCATCAGAATGGGGAAAAATTGTGATATCAACGATTTGGGCATGATTGTTGGTGCATATATCAGCTCAGAATGCTAATCTGAGATAAGGGTTGGCGTTGTTTTGGCAGCACGAGGAGGACCTATACAATATTAGGCAGGTGGTTTTAATGTTGTGGCTGATCGGTGTATCAGCCCTGCAACAGCTCTGTACTAGGTTTTCATTAAGGATATCTATATTTTTTGCTGTGTTCAGCTTTCCTTTGACCCTGACCAGTCCACCAGTCCCTGCCGCTGAAAATCACCCACACAGCATGAGGCTACCACCACCACCATCATGCTTCACCGTTGGGATGGTATTGTGCAGGTGATGAAGTTGCCTGGTTTCCTCCAGACGCATGGAATTGAGGCCAAACAGTTCAATCTTCATTTCATCATTCCAGAGAATCTTGTTTCTCACAGTCTGAGAGTCCTTTAGGTGCTTTTTTCACTAATTCCAAGCAGGCTTTCATGTGTTTTGAACTGAGGAGAGACTTCTGTCTGGCCACTCTGCCATAAAGCTCAGATCGTGGAGTGTTGCATTGATGGTTGTCCTCCTACAAGTTCCCTTTTCCACACATGATCTCTGGAGCTCAACCAGAGTGACCATCAGGTTCTTGGGCACCTCTCTTACCAATTGGTCAGTTTGGCTGGGCGGCCAGCTCTAGGAAGTGTCCTGGTTGTTCCAAACTTCCATTTAAGAATTATGGAGGTCACTGTGCTCTTGGAAACCTTCAATGCAGCCAAAAGAAATGTGTAGCCTTCCCCAGATCTGTGCCTCGACACAATCCTGTCTCTGAGCTCTACAGGCAGTTCCTTTGACTTCATGGCATGTTTTTGCTCTGATAAGCATTTCAGCTGTGAGACCTTATATAGACGGGTGTGAGCCTTTCCATCAAGTGTCATAGCAAAGGGTCTGAATACTTATGTCAATGTGATATTTCAGTTTTTTCTCTTTAATACGTTTGCAAAGTTATCAAAAATATTTTTTTTTGCTTTGTCATTATGGGGTATAGAGTGTAGATTGATGTGATTTAAAGCATTTTAGCATAAGGCTGCAACATAACAAAATGTGAAAAAATGAAGGGTTCTGAATACTTTATGAATGCACTGCATACTCTATATAAGCTTATGACTAGGAGTGGATTATGTGTTGACAAAGCTATCAGTAGAACTACAACTTCTGTTTATCGGCCACTATGCATGCTTATCAACTAATGCCGATAATTTTAAAATAGTCAAATAGTGCCAGAATAATCTGTCTGACTCAAAAAAAATTATATATTACTACTCAACATTTATATCACAGAAAAAAACATGAAGGGGAGAAAGTTGTATTGAGAGGAATAAAGCGGGAGATTTTTGACACTTTTCCTGTAAAGTCCAATTCTGTTGTGCCCATTATATTAAATATATCTGCTCTGGTGACTCCTACACTCCTAATGAAATCAAGCAGCTTCAGTAATGATGTGTATATCTTTATGCTGCAGTGGCATAATGGCCTGCATCCCGGCGATTACAGCACTCAGGGCGCCGTTTTATTTGGCCCCAACATTCAGTAATGCGTTTGTGTGTGGTAGGCACTCCTATACTGACTTTTAATGTGAGGGCTTTTTGTCCAGCCGGGAGATTTATTCACAGCCATGAATAAATGACAGTAATGTCATTTCATGTTGAAATACCCACCCTATGTTCAAATGAAAGAGACATTGATGTTCATCTTAATCTGATATACTTTAATACCACGGCATCAAAATTACTCGACTGTAAGTGCCCCTGTAAGAAGTGGGAGGTGCGCTGCGATCTGAACCGAAAACAAGGACACAGTTTGTTGTTGAGGAGCAGATTTTTTGATTTCTCTCTATGTGATATGTTTTTTTGATTTGGCATGATCCGAAAAGCAGCTCATTCATGTGTAACTTTATGACAAGATGATATAGTAATAGATTAAAGTTGTAAATCTGCCCCGGTGCGTTTCTGAGAACTAATTGAGTAGGTTTTCACTGGAACTGCACGAGTGTAGCACACGTATTCATGCATATGGTGGTGGCTGCACTTTTTGTTCTTGCTGTTTTTGCATGAGCAGTTTTTGAAGCAGAGAGGACTGAGTCATGGAGAACTCATGCAAGGGAAAAAACGAGGGCATATCAGGAGAGAGAGAGAGAGATAGAGAGAGAGAGAGAGAGAGAGCATGAATAAATACACACTCCTTACAGCACACACTGTCCTTTGCCCATAATCAAGTGTAGTACAAGGTGATATTCTTTGCGTATGTAAGAGTGATTGTGCGTGTAATACACATGTGCATGCACATGCTGTTTTTTTCTCTCTTTTTGATTGGAACAAAACTAGCCTTGGGAAATTTGATAAATTAAGACATTTTGTGTTCCCCCCCTCTTTTCCTCCATCTGCGATCAGACTTTTCACAATGTCTCTAAATCTCCTCATATGCTACAGCAAATATTAACACAGAATATGATCAACTTTAGTGATCGAACATTATAGTTTTTTTATGACCAATTTTTTTATGTTAAATTGTCTTAAAACCGATTTGCATAAATTCTTGTTTTAATTCTGCTTTCTGACAAAAATCATTACAGACTTTAACATTGACAACAATGTTTTTTTTTTTCAAATGATATTAAGGAAACAATAACCAGTAAATAATGAAAAATAAGTCAATTATTGTAAATATTATCTATTAATAATTTCTTTTTGCAATTTTCAATATGCCTGATATTAAGGAACCAATAAATAATGTTGAAAAATTAAAGTCAGATTATTGATATATCTATAAATGTTTCATTAAGCCCGAGTAAAGGAAGCAATAACCAATAAATAATAATAATAAAAAGAAAAACTATATATATATATATATATATATATATATATATATATATATATATATATATATATTATTATTTTTTTGTTGTTGTTGTTTTTTGTTTTTGGTGCCATTTTTTGGTAAGCTTGTTAAAAAGGACCAAAACCAATTAAAAATGAAAAAATAAAATAAATAAATAACAGATCAAACTGATTATCTATCTATATTTTTCAAATGTATAATAAATGCGTTTAAAAATAAATCAATTATTGATTTACCTCTAACATTAATCCTGATGTCTATTAATTGTTTTTAATTTAAAGAAGCTAGTGAATAGTTAAGTAAATCAACTTTTCTCTGTTTTTCTGTTGCAGGATTTGCGTAAACAGATAGCTCCTTTGCTGAAGGGCTTCCAAGCTGAGGTGAGTGTTGTTCCTAAAGCTTTTTGTCTGTCCTATGTGCTTATAACCATATAGTCTTAAAAATTAAGTATAAAATTAGATCAAAAAATTGTTTTACAGGCTGAAGTCATAGAAGAACCTTCAAAGTACTTTGTTTTTATTAGTTATCTCAACAAAGTCAATGCAGGGCAGTTATTCTAACTCTACTTTTTAAGTTATTATAACTTAAGGCAAAATAAGTTTTACAGTGCCTCCTTGGATCTCTATAACAGTCTATAAAACGTTTGATAGACATTGGAGTTTATATATATATAACTAAACTCCAATAAGAATTTTAAAATAATGACAGTAATGTCTACTTGATAGAATTATATTTGATATATTAAGGGTGTCAATTTTTTATGACTAATTAATTTGATTATAATTCATACTAAATGGTGTATTGCATCTTTAAATCTGAAATTTAGTCTCAATTTGATTTAGATCAGTTTTGTTTAAATCAGTTTATTTTTAGTATGATTCATTATCTTCAAAAACTTGCACCTGATTTTACATTTACAGGCCCAACAATTGAAAATGAAAAGTTAATGAATATGGCGCTATTATTGTAATTGTAATCAATTATTCAAATCCTTATAAATGCACTGAATTTCCATTCTCAGGCTTCATTTAATCACCATTGGTCAACCAGCCGATGGTTTTGTTGTTTAATCAGATGCTGTTTAATCAGATACCCTGAACAATGCAGCCTGACAGAGCTAGCGACCAGAGAGCACTGCTGTTAAACTACACTCTCCTCGCAGCTTTACTGACTGCCAGTTTGACTCCATTACTCTCACACCAATTAATCTCACAACCTTCCCGGTAAGGGAATGGCGGAAAATGGCCAGTATGCGTAACTCAGCTCTGATCTAGGATATGATGACCCTCTCTGATCTGATTATGCTCTTAATGGGCTAAAAAGACCTGGTTCCAGAACAGTGCTTATTTACTTCAAAGAATCATTTCATAAAGGAGTTGTTCACCCAAAAATGAAGATTCTGTCATCATTTACTCACCATCATGCCATCCCAGATGTGTATGACTTTCTTTCATCTGCTGAACTCAAATGAAGATTTTTAGAAGAATTTCTCAGCTCTTTTGGTCCATACAAGGCAAGTGAATGTGTGCCAAATTTTTGAAGCTCCAAAAATCACAAGTCAGCTTAAAGGAGTCCAGTAGTTTAATCCATGTCTTCAGAAGTGATATGATAGGTGTGGGTTAGAAAAATATCAATTTTTAAGTCATTTTTTTATTGTATTTTTTCTTCTCCCTGCTCAGTCAATCTCCACATTAACTTTTACATTTTTCTTCTTGTGTTTTGGTGATTCACATTCTTCATGCATATCGCCCCCTACTTGACAGCAAAAAGAATATCGCTTTTACATTTACATTTATGCATTTAGCAGACGCTTTTATCCAAAGCGACTTACAGAGCCCTTATTACAGGGACAATCCCCCCGGAGCAACCTGGATTTAAGTGCCTTGCTCAAGGACACAATGGTGGTGGCTGTGGGGCTCGAACCAGCATCCTTCTGATTACCAGATTACCAGTTACGTGCTTAGACCACTACACCACCATCACTGTCAAACTTTTGGCACCCATTCACTTGCACTAAAAATCTTAATATGTGTTCTGCAGAAGAAAGTAAGTCACATCTGGGATGGCATGAGGGTGAGTAAATGATGAGACAATTTTCATTTTTGGGTGAACATACACTTGTTTTAAACATACACTTCACTAAATTTAGTAAACTTAGTTTTAATTTAGGAATTCACCAATGAGGGAAAAAGAACCTCAATTGAAGATATATTTTCTTAAAACAATTACTGTATTTTGCTACTTAATTTAGTCTTTTAAGGATATTTGAACTGGAAAATGAAACAAGTTTTTTGTTTTTTGTGACAACTTGTTTCTTGTGGTCTGCTTCTGTTGTACAAATCCCTTTAAAAAGCCCTCTATAGTTTGTCAGCATCTAATCAGATCAGACAGTTTTGAGATGTTCTCGCTGTTTGCTGTACCGCTCTTTTATATCCGTCTGTTGGATGAGAGCGAAATCCTAATGATGTTTACGCTCAATGGTGCTAGGTAAGTCAATTTATTCTGGGTTGAGCCAGAATGATGGACTCTTGAGTTTCACATTTCAGAGATAGAGGGTATTTCTTTGGTTCACCTTTTATTTTATGAGAAACAAACAAGTATTTCTTCAACAATGATGCTCTTGAAATCAGCAGCAATATTTTATAGTATTAATGAGGCTTTGTGTTGATGTGTAAAAGGCATAGTTCACCTAAATATATAACATAATTTAAACAACCCATATACAGAAAACTACACTAGCACTGCAATAATAAAACATACTTGACACAACATTTCACAGTTGGTTAAAAATGAAGTGAAATAAGAGTTCACCAGATATTCACTTCAGGGAATGAAGTGGTGTTTGCATTGACATAGTCTCCTCTGTGGCCATTGCTGATAGTTGAGAACTGGGACATGGTGCTGTGTTCCATAAGTAATATGCATTACCATTCAACATGACAGGAGCCAGATATTCAAATACCCTCTGCAGCACAGATCTCTGTAATATCATAATAATAGGAGGCATTTGCCAAAGCTTCATTTTGAGCCTTGCATATACTCAAAACACTCTTTATTTAAGTGAATTATCAAAGCTCTATTTAGACCGATTGTTGGCTGCTTGTTTTGGCAAAGAAGTTAGACCTAATGTTCCTTGGTAATTCAGTCAATTAGTTGTACCGTGGTGTAATATCAAACTGTGTTTGATTAGGTTTGATTATGCTGTGCTGAATAACTTTTAGTGTTTCTCAATCTCTTAGTTATCAGCCAACAGAAGTATGTGAACTATAAGGTGTTTCCTGCACTTTGGTGCTATAGAGCTAATCATGTTAAATTATCTCTTAGATAATCATAAACTTGTCAATTGCAGTGCTTTTAAGAATAGGCCTTTCATAATCGCATGTGAAGTTTGTACGGTATTTAACTGCCACATTCTGCCAAATACACATTTAAGCTAACCTCTCTGGCTGTTTGGACGTATTTTTAAGAATATACTATGCCAACCTCTCTTCATTAAAAAACAACAACAACAAAAACGGATATGTAGCATAGTCACAGGGTCAAATGCATATAGTGATCAAGACACTTGGGAATACCATTGTCCCTGCTATTCAGTGCCACTCCCCGTTAATTCTTATTAAATTTGAAGTATAACAGTGTATGTGCTTTGACTCAGTATTAGTCAGTGGTGTTACCTAACACCTATATTTAAAGTCAGCGATGTTCACAACCTATTTTACTTAATTTCTACAATGACTTTCAAATGTATGTTACTGGTGGTTTGAGGGGAGGTCTTGCTGATGTAAGTCAAAAAGGAAAGTTGTTTCAGTGGCAGAGCAAGTTATTACATTTTGATGAAAGATTTATGAAGACAAGCATTTTTCTTTGCAATAAAATGCACTGCTGGATTGTTCACAATAAAGAACGTGTGTTGAAATAAATAAGGCCAATTTAGATTTTTGACTTGGAACGGAACTAAAAAAGTAGAGTGTCATTGTGCAGTGGTTGGCACATGTTTTTGACACATTGGTGCCGTAGTGCTCTTATGGATGATGGAGATTCGAGTCCAAACTGTGACTTGTCCAGGCCTCATTTCCCTTCTTTTCTGTCACTAATTTCCTGCCCCCCTTTCACTACTCTGTCTAATAAAAAGGCAAACCCCAAAAATAATAAAGAGAAAGTGGAAAGTGAGAAGCATGTGTAAATTTTCCTTTCCTCTGACCTCAAAAACACCTCCACTATCTGTAAAGTATATTTCTGGATATGTAATGCAGCGTTTGACTGCCTTCAGCAGCACCTTGCGTTAAGAGGCTTTGAGAGGAGGCTCGAAGCTCAGCGAGACATGGCTCTTCCATGCCGTATGTAACTTTGATGAAGTGAGGGCTGTGAGTAGTAGCTCCCTGTTCTCCTCTCACGAGCCAGAACCGCTCCAGTAACTGCTCCATTATAGATCATTGTGGTTTCGGAGCTGTGTTCTTGAGGACTAGCCTGTCATTAGCGGAGGTAATCGCCCCCACTTCAAATCACTGCTCGGTTAAAAATAAAGCCCCATCCCACCACTCTAACAGCAAAATCGTTTCCAACCATCTATTATATTCTCTGTGAAATATTTTCCTTATTGACAGTAGGGGGGACAGTGCCTGACCTTGACAAAAATAGTCTGACTGCTCTGACCAGAATTGTATTTTTTCTGACGTAAGCTATTTGATGATAATTGTTATCAGGGTTGGGATACTTGGGTTTTATCTTGTCAGTCCGACCCTCCATTAAATCTTCAAATAGACAAAGAGGCTTAAATTTTACAGTACCAATTTTGAACAAAAAAAGATGGTTTGCATATATAATTCATAATGGCAGACAGACAAATGAATAGAATCATTTGCAATGGGTGAATGTTTTTTTTTTTTCGGTAAATCATATTTTTTCCTGTAAAATAGCACATTATAGTCAGTCTGATACAGATCTCGTGGGTCAGTGTAGAGTCCTCGCCACATGTCATTTTTTTCATTCGAGAGAGAGCAAGAGACTCCTCTTTTCCTGTCAGGAAATGAGAGTACAATAGGGAGCTGTACATAGCACGTGGCTGGGGCCCTGTTTTGGGGGTTGCACGTGCATGTGTGTGTGTGTGTGTGTGTGCGTGTGTGTGTGTGTGTGTAAATCAGGGATGGGGGTGGGGAGTCACTGTACTTTGATGTAAAGGGTTTTTCACAAATTTTCTGCTTTTACCCCAAAGGCAAGATGCCTCTTCTTGCAGTCCCAATGTTTTCCTTAGTGGCCTTTAAAGACCCCATGAAATCAAAAGTGGAGTTTTGTGGCTTTTAGTAAGCTTTGAAGCCATCTATATGCTAGTTTACTCTTATAAGTCAACAAAACTAACTTTAGCAGATGCTGTTATGCATTTAGATTTTAGAGTCTCTCTCTTCCAGGAAGAGAATGGATCAGAAATATTGATGACTTTTAATGCACTTTACAGATTTTTGTCTAAATAAATGCTCTCTAGAATGAGAGGCCCCATTTACAGCTTTCATTATCATGCAATTTTGGTGATCGGATTGCTATCGGAAAGCACTTGACCATATTAAATGACAGGTGTAAATGCACCCAAGATGCAGTGCGATCGGCTCATGATCAGATCACTGAAACCACATTTGTAGGTGGTCAGGGACAGCTTCTGGCCACATTCAAAGAAGGTATAAATGCAAACGCGTTTACGAAATTTGGATACAACTATTCAAGTAATTAATTACATGATGAGGTTATGCTACAGTCATCCATTGTTAAAGTGATTTGTTGTGGGTTCTTGCCTTTTCTTTTAATTCTGCCATCGCAATGTCATCTGTCATCTGCCTTTGCAACTTATGTTAGACCAGGCTTTCCTCACACGTTTAAGATGAGAAGTACATTTAGCACTTACAAAGAGGCAAACGCAAGATGAATATAATTAAATTTGCTTACCTGACTGTTAAAATGATGGAAAGCATTTGACTTACCCATCAATGTTTTTCATATTTACTAACGGAAGGAGAATGTTCAGTTGCCACAGCCTCTGATGTAATATGTAAGTAGAGTTTTCCATTTTGCTTGGGTAACTGATCGAATCTCTATCCGATCACAGTGGAGGTGCATTTGACTGCAAGGTATAAATGCAGTCCAGCTAAAGAATATCTAGATACTATTAGCATATGAAACACATGTTAATGCAAGGTGTGAATGGGACCAGAATGTCCCTCCCACTAATACCACCTGAAGCTGAATAGCTAGAAGCATAGTATGGTTCATTGCTGTGGCATAACAACAGCCAATTGGCTTTTTCAAAAAAGGACAATCCCTTTTATATGTCTCAGCCAAACTTAAATATGACATCACAAGAAAGGGAACTTGGCCCGAAAAGGGATTTTTGTGGGGTCTTCAATTTTGCCCAATTTATACTAACACAATTTACATAAACGTACATACATTTTCTGTCTGAAACTTCATAACATACTCCAAAGAGGTGATTTGAAGCTGACAACATATAAAGTACTAATTTAATGTGTTTATAAATTAAGTTATTAAAAATTTTTCCGATTCATATAAAGAGTAATGAGAAAGCTGTAATATGCCAGAAAACTAACAACTGTATTTAAAAATTGTAATGTAGTGTCTAAACATTATCAAAATGACACCAGGACCCAAAATGGTTTGAAAACATTATAAACCAATATTGGTAGCACTATATTTTGCAGTACTGTTCTACATTTACTTACTACATAATTATAACAACTACAGTAATTACTAGTTACTGACCCTAAACCTAACCCCAACCCTAATCTTAATCCATATTAAGTACAGTACATGTAGTACACCTTATATTACTCTTGGGTAAGTACACTTTAAGTACACTACCAGTACATATATCGTAAAATAATGTACATCCCCAATATTAGTAGCACAATATAAAAGCAATGGAAGTCAATGGAAAGTCCCTTTCAATGGAAAGACAATTTGATCGTCAAGTAGAACTTGATCTTCAAGACCATGGAAGAGTTAACTCAGATTGTATTTTTTAGAACCCTTATGCCGCCACGGTACATTATGTGAACACTACTATTCCTAGATCTGTATGTGCCATCCCAAGTTCTTATGCCTTTTGGAGTTGAGACAAAAGACCATTTAGGTTGTTATCTCAAGCTTAATTTAGATATTTATGACATTTTTACAATTTGAAAAATTCAGCATTCTTAAAGAGAGTGAGAGCAAGTCTTATTGTTGACCCACCTGCAAAGATCTCCGTAAAGAGAGCTAATCACTCAGGCAGCCGTTTACAGTGTGCCATGGAAGTTCTACAAATTTGGAAGTCAGTATTGATTTGACATAATTGTGCACTAATTTTAGCTGGCCCAAGCCTGCAAAGGCTCAACATGGCCTGGTGTTCTGAATGGAGAGAAGATTAGTGGCAGCTCAGATAAATGAGTTCAGATGAAAGTAGACTCGTTTGTTCAGAGCTCGATGAACTTGAGAGCATAAAACCATGTTGCTAAGTTTGTGTATGTGGAGAAACAAATAAATCGCCCCTATTGTTGTGAATCTGTTCTGACTCTATAGTTTATAAGTCCTTTCTGTTTTCATATGCTACTAAGCAGAGATTCCCAACACACTTTTTAATATGATGAACTCAGAATTGGAGCCATGGTGCAGTAGTGAGTGTGTGTGCTCCTGATACGCCAAGTATTTGCACTAATTCGGGCGATGCAGGTTCTAGTCCGGACTGCAAAATGCACCAGACCCCATTCTCTCCCAAATAATTTCCTGTTACTCTCGACTATTCATCTAATAAATTAGGCAAATGCCCCAAAATATGAGAAACTCTTGGGCCAGATACCTTCAGCTTTAAAGCCAGCTCTTCTCTTTAAGGGTGATGCAGGTCAGTAGAGCTGGCGGAGTTTATTGCCTCTGCCGTCTGTAGTGCCAAATCTGTGCTCCCCCACAGAAACAGGAGCTATTTATAACCATTCCCCCACCCCTTTTCAATCCATGTTCCGGCTGGACCATAAGGGAATAACACTGTTTAAACTGGCATGCTTTTGATGCCACCAGATAGTCTGTTTGTGGTGTGGTTCAAAGGGGCGGATATGACCGACTGGGTGTGTGTACATGTGTGTGTTCATACATATATGTGTGCATATGTGTGTGTTAGGTATAAAATTGAATATATATGTAGCCATTTTTATGTATGTACAGTATGTTTATACTACCCTACAATATGCATACTGTATACTATACATTGATGTACTGTAGTTCCAGCTTTACAGTTTCTATGTCAACACTAAACCTGCGAAAAAAGTTAAAAAAAGAAAGATTTTGTGTGAACACTCCATTTTCTGTGAATCTGAGCATAGTTGAGCTACAGTAAAACCTATCTGTCACAGGACATATTATAGTCTAAGAGACATGATTTTGTTCATAATTTTGTACAAAATGTAACAAGTACTTACTATGTTTTGCCTTTGCATGGCAGTATATTTAAGGGTTTTTGAAAACAGTTTAATAAACATAAAATTATGTCTTAATTAAAATGTGAATATAACAAGGTATATTAGCTCATGTAAAAATAATAGAAGTCAATGAAAAATGTCCATGATTGAAAAATAAAAGTCTGTGTGTGTCCTGCAGTGTGATCATGCCAGATGACCTGGCCATCAGATTGAGATGGTAGCAGAAAAAGAGAGAAGGGCAGATAATCTATGCTGAGCTGTGGCAGTATTCGCAAAGTCATGCACATGTTACACACACACTCACACAGTTGTAGGCAGCCGCACACTCTCTTAACCTCCTGGTGGTGCTCTGTCTGGTTCAGAGCTCTGAAAGTTTAAAAATTGACATTGGTTCCTGCTGGATTTCAGGGGTAGACATGGACCCGTGCCGAGAGAGAGAAAGAGGGAGAGCGAGGCAAGTTTAATTGCTCCATCTGCAAGAGGGCTGCAGAACTTGGCCCTGCCTTGGCTGATCCAGATGTTTTCCAGCAAGAAACATCTGAATATGTTTAATTTCTTTCCCATAGGAGTGAAAAGTCTGTTACATGTTGGATATTTACAGTGGCAACTGCCCTGTTCCATCCATCAAGGCCAGCAGTCTCAGGGCTGCAGATTTACAGCTTTTATTTGATGTTCTGCTGCTGGAAGACCAAACACACAACACTTGTGAACATGTAAACAGCACAGGAGTTCAACAGTTTCTTAATGGATAAAAGCGATACTGTTGATTCATACCACATTGTTTTTGGGCGCAGGGTTCTGGCGCTTTGGTAAGGCCTGCACTGTTTGCTCTGTTTGACAGAAAAATAAACTGAATGACTGGTTTAACTTTTGGCAGGTTTGTAAAAGTCAGATGAGATTTTGAAGCTAATTCAGATCAGATTAGTTATGCCTTTAAACCACATCATCCTTAACGCGAGTTCTACAATTTTGAGGAACCCTTTCAGGTTCTGAGTCCTAGAATATTGAGGAACCCTTTCAGGCTCGGAGTTCTTGAATTTTGATGAACCATTTCAGGCTCTGAGTTCTAGAATTTTTATGAACCCTTTCAGGCTCTGAGTTCTAGAATTTTTATGAACCCTTTCAGGCTCTGAGTTTTGGAATTTTAAGGACGGGTATCACATTCTGACTTCTAGAATTTTTATGAAACTTTTCTAGTTTTTGATGAGAACCTTTCAGGCCCTAAGATCTAGAATTTTGATGTCACTTAAGTTTCTGACTTGTAGAATTTTGATGAACCCTTTAAGACTCTATGTTCTAGAATTTAAGGGACCATTATAGGCTCTGAGTTTTAGAATTTTGAGGAAGCGTTTCAGGTTCTGAGTTCTAGCCAGCAATACATCTAGCTAACATTGACAGAGTTATAAAAAATCCACATGAGCTTGTTTATAAATTGCAAACAATTTAAACATTGCAAACATATACATTAGCTGATCAACTTGCAGTGTAAGGCTCGCCGCTTGTCAGTTTGCTCATTCCTGTTGCGTGTCCTCAACCTGGCAGCCCGCCTGAGCTTCGAGTCTGGGGAGGAGGGGGCGGAAGAGACAGCTCTCTCCAATATTTTGAATTTGGACTTTAGTACCCATTTTAAATGCTTGATATCAATGTTACATATTGCTCCTTTCAGGGACCATTTTTATCTCTGAGTCTTAGAAACCCTTAGGAACCCTTTCATGTTTTACATTTCTAGAATTTTTAAGGAACCCTTTCAGGCTCTGATTTCTAGAATTTCGAAGAACTATTTAGGCTCTGAGCACTAGAATTTAAGGGGCCATTTCAGTTTCTGAGATCTAGAATTCAAGGAACCCTTTCATGTTTTCAATTTCTATAATTTTGAGGAACCCTTTCATGTTTGGATTCTTGAATTCGAGTAACCATTTAATGTTTTGAGTTCGAGAATTTGTGTCTTTAGTTTTACTCTCTTTTATTATTTATTTATTTATTTTTTACACGTTTTGAGTTCTGGAATTTTTAGAAAGTGTTACAGTCTTCTAGATGTTTGAGGAACCCTTCCCAGAATGCAGAATTTCAGTTAACCTTGGTAAAAATTTGGTTCAGTTTTGTCTCTTTAGCAGATCCTAAATTACTGTATACAGGCAATACAGATTTGGGTCCTTGTTTCCTGTCAGGTTTGACCCAGTTTGTTAGATTTGGCCCAGTTGGGCTCAGCTGCATGTTGGTTCTACAGCAGGCTTTCATCAGTAAGCTGTCATCATCGGAGTTGCACTGGGGGAAAAATGCTGTCATGGCATTTTAGAATTTCGTTATGTGGTTCACAACACCCTACTATAGAGAATCTATCTGTAACCCTGATGCCTTGATCCGAGATATTTTTTCTGCCATTGGTTGTCAAATTCTTAAGGCACTGATAGGTGTTTATGCCTCTGGTGACTTCTAGACCTTGTGAAATATTATACTTATTGAAAATACGTTTTCTGTTTCCATGTATACTTCCTTAAATAGTTTGCATGTTTACAAGACAGTATCGGAAGGTTTTGAGTCAAACACTGACAGGAGGCAGTTGGATGATGTATCATAATCTGCCCAGAATGACCACAGCTGTGTGTGTATTCAGATTAAGAGAGATCAGTGTCTTTATTAGAGCTGAATAAAGTGAAGAGCCTGTATTTCTCTCTTTCCTCATTCTCTCTCTTTCCCTATTGTGTGTTATGACATGGGGCTTGCACTGAGCTTGTTCCAGCTGTTATACAATGGTTTCACCAGTATAGGGTCAACAGGGTCAACTGTGCAAGCGAAAGATTTGAAGACAATCTTTATTCTTAGTCCAGTGATTCCTTTATTTATTCAAGGAATAAATAATATTTCATGTCTGTTTAAAGGAATACAGTAGTTCCTCCCAAAAATAAAAATTCTGAAATTATTTACTCACCCTCATGCATGTCATTCTAAAGAATGTTTTCCTTGGAATACAAAAGAAGAAATGTTGAAGAATATACTTGATGCTGCCTTTCACACAAGTACAATCAGGGCTCCAGACTGTGACTAAAATGGTCGCAAATGCGACTAGAAATAATTGATTGTTACAATAATTTAAAATCGAATTACCATTGGTGACAGTTGGGTTGTTTGCATCCATATGCGGTTTCGTCAGATATCATCTTGTGAGTTATTGTTATTGAGTTATTGAATACATCTTTAGAGTACCAGTGTCTCGTGCCGATTTAAATTGACATCACTGGACCTTTTCTGGGACTGGGACTGCATTACATATGGCAACATCTAGACAGACCAGGGACTTATGCAAGGATCCTATTTTGTGGACTTAATTTTGTCTTTCAACACCATCATCCCTGCTCTCCTATGGAATAAATTAACCCAGCTCTCGGTCCCCACCTTTATCTGTCAGTGGATCACCAGCTTTCTAGGCAGCAGTTAGTGAGACTGGGCAAATTCACTTCTAGCACTTGTACAGTCAACACTGGTGCCCCCCAGGGATGTGTGCTCTCCCCACTACTCTTCTCCCTGTACACAAATGACTGCATCACCAAGGACCCCTCTGTCAAGCTCCTGAAGTTTTCAGACAACACTACAGTCATCGGCCTCATACAAGATGATGACGAGTCTACATATAGAAGGGAGGTTGAACAGCTGGCTCACTGGTGCAGTCAAAACAACCTGGAGCTGAACACGCTCAAAACAGTGGAGATGAAAGTGGACTTTAGGAGGAACACCCCAGCATCAACCCACTTTGCCATTCTAAACAGCACTGTGGCAGCAGTGGAGTCATTCAGGTTCCTGGGCACTACCAGCTCTCAGGACTTGAAGTGGGTGACACACATTGACTCCATTGTGAAAAAGGCCCAGCAGAGGTTGTACTTCCTTCACTATTTGAGGAAGTTCAACCTGCCACAGGTGCTGCTAATCCAGTTTTACTCAGCAGTCATAAAGTCTGTCCTCTGCTCTTCTATAACCTTCTGGTTTGGTCCATCTACCAAGTCAGACATCAGAAGACTTCAAAGTATAGTCCGGAATGCTGAACGGATTATTGGTACTCACCTTCCTACCCTCCAAGAACTGTACACCTCCAGAAAGAGGAAATGGGCAGGAAAAATCACTCTGGACCCCACTTACCCAGCACACTATCTTTTTGAACTGTTGCCCTCTGGTCAGGGCTACAGAACACTGAGCACCAGAATAGTCAGGCACAAGAACATCCATTCACCTTATGAACAGTTAAAACTGCCCAATACTCTCCAATGTGGCAATACAATCATGTGCATATTCAACTATTTATTCATATTTATATCCCATTTATATTTATTTGACATATCCTACCTCTTCTTCACAATACTTAAATCACCTTGCACATAACTGTATAGCTGTATATAACATATTTGAACATTATTATTGCCTTAACATTATTGCCCTACTGTAGTTTCCTCTATATGTTTATCTTATTTTTATTCTTATTTCACAGTTTATTTATATATGTTTGTATGTGTATTTCAAATGTTTGTATGTATATGTTGTAAATGTAGATTTTTTGTATTCTCTTTGCACTGGAAGCTTTTGTCATCATGATAAATTCCTTGTGTGTGTAAGCATACTTAGCAATAAAGCTCATTCTGATTCTGAATCAGATTAACTGATTCTTTGAAAAGTTCTGACAATTCATTCACTCATGTTCATATATTCCACGGAAGAAACAAATTTAAACAGCTTTGTAATGACATTAGGGTGAGTAAAAAACAACAGAATATTCCGTTTTGGGTAACAATATGTATGTGCATTGCCTTTATGATATGTAATGTCAGTGATCATACATATTTAGGCAGATTTACAGTTCAAAGGGTGTGGGCGGTACATTCAATGACTGTTATCACCATTATGAAAATCATCTATCTTCAAGAAATGATGAAGGCCTCTCCTGCAGTGGGAGCCGTAACCCAGTTACAGTATGTAATTTGCCCATACATACGCGTCTGCAGCGCTCTATATTAAGGCCAAAGTTCTTCTCATTATCAGAGTCCCTCATTACCTGTTTCTTTCATCTCTTGCTCACAGGGATTTGGATTTATACCTGATAATTACCTTCTATATAAAGCGAACCAGAAACGGCCTGAGCGTATACACCTGCAGCTTGCCCCCAAAGTGCCTCGAACCAGCACTTGAAAAATATTGCATGCATCAAAATATGAATGATTTACTATATTTGAATGAAAAGGGTCACGGTTATGTAATGTTCTGCCCTTTTATTAAGGTCAAATATGTGGCAAAACAGTGGCCCCAAAAAGTATTTTGGATGCTTAAAATATGTACAAACACACTTTTCAAGCAAAACATTACAGAACAAAGAAGTTATGTTTGGAATAGTAAAACAATAGATATATTGTTCACTTTCTGTATGTCAAACATCAGTGGAACATGTCCATATATGAGATTATGAAGTACACTTATTGTTTTCTCTTCTTGGACACCTGTGTGAACCTCAGGGGACTGACTATATACATTCACTGTAAATATCTGAGACAGTTTAAAAGCATCATTTGTTTGCAGATGGCACATGGTTTGAATTTTTGTTATCCCTTTATTTTGTTAAAAGCGTGATGTATTTGTGTGTCCAAAGACTTTTTGATGCTACTCTATGTGTGATGCGTGTTGAGTTCACAATCAAAGTCAGTGCTGCAGTTTTCCATATGGGCATCTTTAATGGACTCGTCATTGCTTCTAATGTATGCAAACCTGGCTGCTAATGCAATTACAGAGATTCAGTTATTGTGTTTTTTCTTTGTTTCAGATTGACGCCTTGAGTAAAAGAAGTAAAGAATCAGAGGCTGCTTTCCTCAACGTGTACAAGAGATTAGTCGATGTCCCAGGTATGTCTCGGTTTGCACTTTGCTGGCTGCACACACACACGAACACACACAAATGCACTCACACACACTGCTGTAGTGTTTTACTGAGGCGAGAATACTGTAAACACATCAGTCATATTTATGAGACCTCAGTCTCTAGTGTCTAAAACACACACACACTCGCACACAGGCTGTCTTAATGACTTCTACGGCTTTAGAGACTCGCACTGTTCTAAACCAACACAAAGAGACAAGAGAGAAACTTGGATTCTATTAAAATCCAAGTTCATTGCCCCACAAACACCTTTTAATCTTCTGAATTGGATAACCGAGATAATGGCCCTTGGATCCTCAGTTTTTATATGGTAATGCTCCGATGTGCTGATCTATAATAAGTTAATGGTGCTGCAGAAGTTCCTGTGACGTCTTTAGCTCACACGGTCAGGAGAGATCTGATCTAGAGTGAACGGAGCATGTTTCAAAGGTGCAATCTTCCCAAGGAGTGTGGATCATGTATCATAAGCTCTCTGAAAGACCCCATAAAATTTATCTTTCTTTCACTTTGTTTCTTTGGCTCTTTAGCTTTCTTTTTCTTTTCTTTCATTCTTCCATTCTTTCTTTCTTTCTTTCTTTCTTTCTTTCACTCTTTTGCTCTTTCTTTCACTTTTTGTTTCTTTTGCTCTATTTTGCTTTCTTGTATTTAATTCGCTCTTTCTTTCTTTCTTTCGCTCTTTCTTTTCTCTCTTTCACTTTTTGTTACTTTCACTCTTTTTTGCTTTTTCTTTATTGTGTTTCTTTCTTTTACCCTTTTTTGTTTCTTCCATTCTTTTTCTTTCTTTCTTTTCGCTCTTTCTTTATTGCTTTCGCTCTTTTGCTCTTTCTTTCACTTTTTTCTTTTGCTCGATTTTGCTTTATTGTATTTCTTTCGCTTTTTCTTTTTTCTTTCTTTTGCGCTTTTCCTTTCTTCCATTTTGTCTTTCTTTTGCTCTTTCTTTCTTCATTTCACTCTTTTGCTCACTCTTTTGCTTTTTGTTTCTTTTGCTCTATTTTGTTTTCTTGTATTTCTTGCAATCGTTCTTTCATTCTTTCTTTTTTCTTTATTTTGCTCTTTCACTCTTTCTTTTGCTTTTTGTTTCTTTTGCTGTTTTGCTGTCTTGTATTTCTTTCTGCTCTTTTTTCTTTATTTTGCTCTGTTTCTATTGCTCTTTTTTGCTTTGTTGTATTTCTTTCTTTTGCCTTTTTTCTTTTTTCTTTCTTCCATTCTTTCTTTCTTTTGCTGTTCCTTTTACTCTTTCGTTCTTTCACACTTTCACTCTTTCTTTCTTTTGCTCATTTCAATCTTTATTTCTTTTGCACTTTCTTTCTTTTTCCTTCCTTGCTTTTTCTTCTTCTTTCTTTCTTTCTTTCTTTCTTTCTTTCTTTCTTTCTTTCTTTCTTTCTTTCTCTTTTCTTCCTTTCTTTAGCTCCTTCAATCTTTAGTTATTTCTTTTATCTTTCTTTTGCTCTATTTCTTTTGCTTTTTCTTTCTTTCATAAAAACTGTGTAGTGCACAATAGAAAAAGACTCAATTTGAAATGCATATATTGCAACAGGTTAATTTGTCACCTTTTATTGTGTACACTATGATCTCAAATGCGATCTTTAAGCAGAAGTGCGACCATGCAGTGCAAAGGAGTGTGTCTGCAATTGTGTTTTTGAACTGACTCTTGGCTGAACTAGAGTTGTGTATCTGCCTGGAAGGCCTCCAGAACCTCAACCTCACACACACACACACACACACACACACACACACACACACACACACACACACACACTCACACAGATACACGCATATATATATATACACACAGCTTTAACTATGAAACCCCGCCCACAACATTGGAGCGACAGGAGGCAGACAGGCATTGCCGCCTGTACCTGTTAGAGCAAGTTTGAATGTCTGCCTGCACAACTACTTAGTACATCCCTAAATTACCACAACGATGTGGTCTGAAGATACCGGGTCAGCTCATCCTTGTGTCTATGTGTTTGGATGTTTGTGCGTGTATTTGACTACCTATGTGTGCATAACATGTGATTGTGTATGTTTTAGAGTGTAAGCATTCGTGTGTGTGTGTGTGTGTGTGTGTGTGTGTGAGTGTTGAAGTGTGAGGTCTAGTCTGGGAATGTCTGTCTCTATCTCTGGAGCTTGTCCAGTCCTGCCTATGTGTCTGCAAATGTGATCACAGCTTGACAAATTATCTCTTGATAGTTACACTGGTACACTGTGTAGGTCTGTATGTGTGTGAGCATATGTGGTTGGTGTGTGTGTGTGTGTGTGTGTGTGTGTGTGTGTGTGTGTGTGTGTGTGTGTGTGTGTGTGTGTGTGTGTGTGTGTGTGTGTGTGTGTGTGTGTGTGTGCCAGCAGGATTTCATCAGAGGGTACGGAAGGTAAATTTGTCCAGAAATCGGACTAATATACACTTACATCTAGGGGGGTCCGTGACCATACACATTTTTGTTTTGCAGAAACAACACCAAAACATTCAGTTCTGGTGACTTTAAGAGAAGCATTTTCTCTCTCTCTTTCTCTCGAGTATGTGTTGCGTTCATGTAACTATTGGCTAGCAGTGGTCCTCAACCCTGCTCCTGGAAGGAACACTATACATTTTGGATATCTCCCTTATCAAACACACTTGATTCAACTCATCAGCTCGTTAGTGGAGACTCCAAGACCTGAATTGGGTGTGTCAGAAAAGGTAGATATACAAAATGTGCAGTGTTGGGGGGCCTCCAGGAACAGGGTTGGGAATCACTGGGCTAAAGCAGTAACCATCTAAAAATGCTGCACTTCTGTGAGAGATGCTAAAATACAGTGAAATGTGACACAGTTGTCAAAAGACACACATCTAAGAATGTTTATATGTTAAATGATTTAATAAAAACGTGAGCGGACACAAAAATAAATTTGGCTTGAACAGCCCCTCATTCACATGACACTGAACTAGCTGAAGTTTCTCGAAGTTACCTCTCAAAAAGGCAGTCTTTTGTGTCAGTTGATTGTAGGTATATATTAACTTTATCCAGTGCTGTTTGTTCTCTCTGTCCTTAAATATCATGATGCCGTTTTACTGAGTGAGAAACCGCTCCAAATTATTCCAAAAGAGAGCAGTCTGGATGAATCATGATTCGATTCAGACTGTTTGGCAAGCCTGTTTAGCCAATTCGCTGAAAAGAACAGACTCAAAACAATGATTCATTCGCAAATCAACCATCGCTGTTTTTTTTTAAACAAACAATATCAGTATTTTTTCTGAAATATTCTCAGAGTAAAATTTTCTTCAGGTCAGTCGGAGCTCTCAAAGTACACACAGTGCATACGACCAAACAGCTGCAGGCACCACTGTGTGTGTGTGTGTGTCAGTGGGAATGTTTGGGATGTGTTCACACCTTATGCCAACATTTATCTTCTTTCTCAAAACTTTGATTTCCTAATAATATTAATACATTGTTAACATAACAACATTTCTGATTGGATGAGGCACGTTCACAACCATTGCAATTTAGCCATCTGTGATCACACCTCAAATTAATTCTGTATAAATGTGCCAAGCCAACATATTTGCAGTATTACAGACAGTTAAGTTAATGAACTATATATTGCTAACTATATATACTATATATTATTAACTTGATGTTTTGTAAATTTTCTAAATACTGTGTAAAATAATTGTTCATTTCATTTCAGCAAATTCATGTACATCTCATGCTAAAGTAATTATTATTTATATTTTATTTTTGTATAGAGATCTGTGTTACAAAGGTCATCGCCTGTATTCGAAAAAACATTTAAACCGAACAAATTGTGCTTACGGTATTGTGTTACACAGCAAATGACATGCTTCCAGACTGATGAATTGGTTTCTAATCTCAGTCACATGGCAGTCACGTTCACATTTGAGTGACACGGGTGGCCACCCCTCGTACTGAACCAAACTGGCAGTTGCCGCAGCTACAGAAGGGGAACGCACCATGACAGCATATCATTCAGACTTCCTCTTTGCCGTTTTTAGATATGACACACTCTCACGCACCACACTGGCACATCACACATACACACCCCATCAGTGTTTCCTGTACATTCAGCTGCGAATACACTGACGTGGAGGTAAGTGTGCCAAACTGGCAATCTTGAGGTCTGAATGAGGACTGGGCCTGGCGAGCTCAAAAGGGGGATAGCACCATAACAGTATAAACAATGGCCCATATGACTAGGTGTTATTTTTCAAGTGTTCTGAAGCCATATGATAATTTTGTGTGAGGAGCAGATAGAAATGTAAGCCATTATTCACTGAGAATCTTCTCCTCCGGTGGACTGTTAATTGCTGCGCATAATTGAATTAGTGAACTAAACTCGACAAATGTATCAGTCCAATTTGTGAACGAATCATTCAGTACCATTTTTTGAACTGGATCAACTGATTCTTTGAAAAGAATGATTCGTGATGTATTAGACTACACCACTTCTCTCGTGAACTTTCATGTGTGCCAAAGAGAGCTGGGGCAGATGTAGAGATTTTCAGCTAATAACAACTTAAATTTAGTCCGTTCTTCAAACAAAGCTATTAAATTGCTTCTGAAGTTTTAGTAAATAATGAACAGACCACTTTCTAATAGCTTTTATGGCTCTTTTATTTATTGGTTTTGCCATCCAGTTCCCATTCATTTTAATTTGATGGAAAAAATAGCAGGATTTTCTTCTAAAATGTACTTGTTGTGTTCAGCACAAGAAACTAAGTGGTTTGGAGCAACATGTGTGTAAGTAAATAATAATAGAACAGACAGAATTCAATTTTTTTGGTCAACTAGTATTTAAATGACATAAAAAAAAAAACAATTCTGTTCTTTCCCTGTTTTTATTCCATCTCTCACTTTCTATCTTCGTTCTACAATTTCTTACTCCACTCTCTCTCTCTCTCTCTTTCCCTTCCATATTCCGGAGGGGCTAATAAAATAGTTTGATTACATAATTAAGTTGGCTGTCTCATTAAGGAAAATCAACGGGAACAGGGCCATAATTAGTCATATGGCAATTAGCATGTGAGGGGGACAGACAGTGATGAAAAAGCAAGTGTGTATGTGCGTGTGTCAGAATGTCTTTCAGTGCGGAGGGCTGGCCCTGGTCCCACACCACCGCTGCGCTCGACCCCACTTTCACTTAACATTGTTTTCTATTTGTGAAAGCAACAAATTAACACCCTGGCAAATATGAGTTAATTTAACTCCCTTAGAACCTGCTAACCTGACATTCTTGCAGCTGTTGGCATATTGTGGCATATCAGTCTTACAAACTATGATTGTTGTCTGTATTTGATTGGATGAATGGATATGTTGATTTGATGTTTTTGACATTTGGTTTGATGGAGGTACCAGATGTTAACACCATGGGATTGTCTAACATGTCGCACCACAAGACTTTAACTTTCCTAAGAAATGTATGTCAGTTACTACATTCATATTCCATGGTATTTACATGTATTCATTTGGCAATCTTCCTGTGCATTCAAGGTTCACATTTTTTTTTTTTATATTGGTATTACCATAGTATCCCCCCAAAAAACAAAAAACATTGTAGTAGCACGATACCATGTCCAAAAATCAATAATATTACCATGATACTTGTGGTACTTTTTCATTAGTGTGATTTCAGCATAGCTGAAGTTATATCGAGGTGCTGCTGGAACTTAGTGTGCATTTATTGGCGTGTTTTGGCTTGGTTTTGTTTTTCTAGTTAACATTTTTAGCTACGGTTGGCAATCCGCAAGAATGCTAAAACACTTTAACTATTTAGTGGAGCTGCACAGACACACATTGAACTCAATATAGTCATCTTTCACTGGATCAAACTTTTACTTACTGTGGACGCTTTACAGCTGAAGGTCTGACCTGTATATGTGTGTCTTCAGATCCTGTCTCAGCTCTGGATGCAGCTCAGCAGCTCCAGGTGACTGTACGGAAGATGCACGACTTAGAGACAGAAAATCAGAGGCTCAAAGACACACTACAAGAGTACGAACGCGAGATTGCAGAGGTTAAAAACCAAGGTAACCACCCATGGTTTCTCAGTGTTATTACACTTGAAAATATTAACATGTTTTCCACAAAACCAAATATAAAAAATTCAAGTAATCTTGCAATTTCAATTTTAATAGCAACATAAATGTAAAATTGACCTCTCTCTTATTACACAAACCTGCGCTTATCATGCGTAATTAGTTCATGTTTTACTAAAGAAAACAAATTCTTTCATAAAATGTAAACGTGTTCTCCACCTCTATAACAACTTTTCTACTGACATAATCAAGGCCATGTGTGCAGAGGAGAATATTATCCAATCATATCATAGCTCACTTTCACAATCCAATCAGATCTCGAGGATAAAATCAAGTCCCGGCCTACATTATGTTCCACTGAATATTCTGTTTCACTGAGAACTACATCACATCATTGAAGTTAAATGCATTTTTAAAGGTGACATGTCAAATTATTTATATTTTCTCCTATTCCAGCTTAATATTCAGAGGCAACCAGCCTTTAAATAATCCATTTGTATTTTGATTTCCCCCAAAAGTTTAAACACTGTAGTTTTGTGGCACAATCAACCAGCCCGACACAGCAACATTGATGCAACCATTGGCTTGAGTTTGGGCCAGGGCGATCTGTGTGTTCGACCAATGGAAGGAGGAATGTTCGTGAAACATATTTGAAAACAGTCATTATTTTTGCGATTAAGTTTGGTAATGGTAGTGGCATAAACATAACACGCTTCACCTTTTAAGCACTCTCTTTTTGAAAATCAGCATTTATCTGGACTAAGGAAACGAAATGAGTTGTACATATGTCATGTTGGCAGGTGTCCTAAGTGGGTGTACCAACATAGACGGGGCCCTATTTTTGTTCCAGTGAGCTGTAGTCATCTGAGCTCTATTTACATCCTACTGCTGTTTCAGCCAGATATGTTTCCTGGTTTTTCTTTTTTTAACATAAAAGAGGAGGAGGGAACGTTCCCTCGCAGTCTGCGGAATTCCCCTAATCGATAATCCTCTTCAATAACTGCAATATTTTATTTTGTCCCGCACGAGCCTTAGATGCTGCCATGCAATATTTCTCACATAAACACACATACACGCACACCGTGCACACACAGGTGTGTTTCCATCTGAGCGGCCCGCTAGATAATCCTTCCTATTGGTACATGCTGATCTTTCTCAGGTCAGTGATCCTCCAGTCTCTCAGTGTTTAAAGTCCAGTTTAGCATTTAAGGGTCTAAAAGGGCTCTTGTGGGACTGCTGCTCATTGATTATGTGTCAGAGCTGAAGTGCTGGAGTTTAAATCACCGCAGATTGGTGTGCAGGAGATGGAGAGAGAAGTAAAAAGCTCTCTATCAGGGATATTTTGTGTGTATGTGTATGTGTGTGTGTTTTCACATGCCTAAACATATACGTACGTGTGTGTGTGTGTGTGTGTGTGTGTGTGTCAGGTTTTGCCTACATTGTGTGGACCCACAAGGAAAAAGGCTTAATAAAATCATGATGAGTGTTTAGGCATGTAAACACACACACATTTGTTTTTGGGTGGGGGACTTTCTTTTCACTTCTCTTGTTTTATTATTGATCTTATTATATTTTTTAGACCCTAACCCTACTTCTAAATTTAACCCTTTCAGAACCTTACATTTAACCATTTTCTTTTTTTTTTGTTGTATTTTTAGATTTTCATTAAAGGGTTCGTTCACCCAAAAATTACAATTCTCTCATCATTTACTCACCCTCATGATATCCTAGATGTGTATGACTTTCTCTCTTCAGCAGAACACAAATTAAGATTTTTAGAAGAATACTTCAGCTCTGTAGGTCCGTACAGTAAAATTAAGCTCCAGAATCCACATAAAGGGAGCATAAAAGTAATCCATATGACCCTAGTTGTTAAATCCATATCTTCAGACATGATATGATAGGTGTGGGTGAGAAACAGGTCAATATTTAAGTAATTTTTTGTCATGAATTCTCCTCCCTGTCCAGTAGGGGGCGATATGCACATAGAATGTGAATCACCTAAAACACAAGAAAAGAAATGTGAAATTAAAGGAAAAAGGTCTTAAATATTCTCACCAACACCTATCAAATCACTTCAGGAGATATGGTTTTAACCACCAGAGTCTACTGGAGTCCTATAATGTTGCCCTTATATGGATTTAAGGGCTTCAAAATGTTGGACCTACATTGCATTGTATGAACCTACAGAGCTGAGATATTATTTTCAAAATCTTTGCTTGTGTTCTGCTGAAAAATAAAGTCACACATCTGGGATGGCATGAGGGTGAGTAAATGATGAGAGAATTTTCATTTTTGGGTGAACTGATCATTAAAGACATTATTTAGTAAGTAAATAAAGCATTTTTCATCTGTTTCCTCAATGTAGGTTAATTCAGGTTTTTTACTTATGACCCCATAATGTTTACAGTATATTAGGACATACCATAGACTTCTATTGTTTTATGCTAAGCTAATTATAATTTCTATAGACTGACCATAACCCTACCTCCAAAATAATACATTTAGCATTTTTTAATTAATAAAAAAAACATTATTTAGTTCTTATAAATGTTTTACAAATGAGGACATCATAACTAAAACAAAACGCAAACTATAGCTAAATACACACACACACACACACACACACACACACACACACACACACACACACACACACACACACAGGCTTACATTGTTTTTCTTTTTCATGATCTGATTGCCAGTATTAAAAGGGCTGCAAGTTTCATTTTAGAGGAATAAACTTTACCGCTATAAACACTTTACTCTCTTTTTATTCATTCTTTCTCTCCTGCAGAAGGCACTATTAAAGCACTTAAAGAGAAACTGGAGCAGTATGAGCGTTCTCTGCAGGCCAAGAACACAGAGGAACCTCCTGATCAGAACCAGGACCGAACAGAAAGAGAGGAGAGAGAGGACAAAGGGGAAAATCGTCCTAACAACTATGCAGACAAGGAGAGGTTAGCCTGGCTGATGCCGATAAACTGCACAAAGACTGTACTGCATTAGTCATCATAATTATGTTATGAATTCATAAGCTGTGTTTCAAAACCTATTGAGCTGCCTAACTACACAGCATTAGTAAGCCTAAATGAAATCAACTTTTTGATTTTCTTGAATTTATTGCTTCTAAATTAATTCCATTCTAAAATTCTTCCAAATTCCCAAACCTTTCTTAGTTCTAATTTCTAAGTTCAAAATTCTGAAGCATCATCGAGTGTGTTTACATGCACATTCTTACACTGATTATTCTTAATAAGCCGACAACGTGTGTGTGGTCATGTAAACGCATTAAACCGCGTTTCTTTATCAGTGTAAGTTCATAAACGGCTAAGAATAAACAGATCAACACAAATAGATTTTTGCCGTTTAAGCTGATTTCGAGTTGCATGTAAACACCTTAACTGGCGTTAATGTGTGCATGTTTTGCGCTTGCCTCTTTACGGTTTGACATGAAAAGCGGATAATAACAAGATTATTTCAGATGTCATGCAAACACGGATTTCTTGCTTTGTCAGATTTTTTTAAATAAGCTGTTTTTTGGGAGTAATCAGCAAATTGCAAACGGGCTTTTTGATGCATTCAGCCAGCCACAGGCCGTGCATTTTAAGTCTTCAGTGTGATTCATGCCATTAAGAAAACACAGTTTCACAATGAATAAGACATTATGCCTCATATATTACATGGCAGTCAACTAATAATACCAACTGACATTTTAAAAACACATACTTGCACCAAAGCCAGAACTTGAAACGACACTTAATGCTCTAGCAAGCCTAACTGCTGCATGACTGTTTTGTGAAATGAACGTCAACATACGTCATACTTTTTCATATGAATCTACCTAGGAGGTCTGTACTACCTGGGAAAATCTATCTAATAATATTTACGATTTAAACGTTGCTTGCAATAAATTTCGTTTCGTCAGGGTACACGGTTAAGCTGCGTTCCATTCAAGTTGGATGAGGGATATTCCTACTTGATATCTCCGACCATAAATGCATTCCATTCCCCGATATTCAGAACTGCAATGCTCCCTTTAGCTTAGCAGGGGTTTGGCACTCATTAGAGATGTCTCCTAGCAACCCAACTGATAAATAATGCTGCAGCGCGTGCATTTGTGCTTCAGCTGTACGATTATCAAAAAATAGGGGGCGATGTGTTCGTTGTTCATGCCCTAAAGGGTTTTCAAGTGGGGGGATCAGCAATCTAGATCGTGCATTTTTAAAGCCCAGGGCACCCCTGGGCAGTCAAGGGCCCCTGGGCACTAGCCCCATTGGCCTGGTCGGTAATACGTCCCTGCGGTCATGCAGAACATCTCGTGTTTGTGAATCCATAAGGATCTCTTTCTCAATGGCTATAGCGGCAGTGATGACGATCTCGCCCTCTTCGCTTTCAAATTGCATCACTTAAAGCGTGATTGCGTCACTCAAGGCCAGCTAGAAGGCCTCGACCGGGACATATCCTAAAGATCTCACCCACCAAGAACAAATAAATCAATCTGATTGGCTGATGAATCTGACAATCTGTCTTTAGTTGCCCATTCATTTGCACTGTTGAGGGATTCTGTGGAAATTCTGAAGGCCTGAGGGGGTGGAGCTCAATCTCACCACAAAGGATGAAATTAATGTATATATTTGGCATGTTAGGGCAGCAGAGAAGGCGTTGCTGGCCCTGAGAATTCACCACTGAATTCAGCTGATGCCCAAAAATGCTGTCTAGATTTAGAAACACAGCCATAGTGTTAAAGAGTTCATCTTCTCTAGGTTATATTTCTACATCCCATATTACATGTCGGAGAAGTTTAGTCATTAAAACAAACAGTTATATAATCACCGCATCTAGATTTCCACAGTTACGTCAATACACTAATGCTGCTGTGTTATTGTGGCTATTAAAGGGATAGTTCACCCAGAAATAAAAATTGTCAACAGTCACTACCCTCATGTTTTTCCAAACCCGTGTGGCTTTCTTTCCTCAGTGGAACACAAACGGATGTTTGGCAGTGTATTAACCTCAGTCACCATTTACATTCATTGCACCTTCCAAAATGAAACACAATGAAAGTAAATGGTGACTGAGGCTGACTGTCTTCTGTTTGTGTTCCATGTAAGATGGTCATATGGGAATGGAACAACATAAGGATGAGTAATTGATGACAGAATTTTCATTTTTGAGTGTCTACTTTAAAACACAATTGCTAAAAAGTTGGACAGTCATCCGCTGTTGTTTTAATTGTCCTCTTAATTGTGTTTTTCACAGTCAGCCACAGGAGAGCCAGAACAGCAGGACAGAGGACTTGGACATAAAAACGCAGACTTTACAAACAGGTTTGTGTACACATGAGCTAATGTATTTACCAGCCCTCATTCACAGCTGAGGTGAATAGGTGTAATAATAGAGGTGTTTCTGAAATGACATACATGCAACTTTAATTCCATATCGAACGCCTTCTGTAGTCCTGTTCAACTCCTCTGCTGACAGGTGTTTCATTTGTTCCACAGCACTTGAAGCAACTCAGGCAGAACTCCACGTACTGAAGACAAAATATGATGAAGAATCCACAGAAAAGTGAGTAACTCATTTTCATTTGACACAGCAGGAGCAGTGAGGATTAGTGTTGAAATAGCTTGGATTCCCCCTTCTGTATTTCCACAACTGTCTGCTAGGCGTGCTGCGTCTTTGTCTCACCTTTACACACACAGACACTATCGTTTACCCACATTTGCGTGCCCATACAGACTCAGACATACACACTTACACAACACAAACACACCTATTTGATCCACACTAAAACAGCTTATAATCCTTTTGCAGACAGGTTTGATTATGGGGGAAAACACAGTGCGGTGAAATCACACCTTCATTCATGTAAAATTTGATATTCAATAGGCCTCATTTTATGACCTAATCATGCTGGTATTATGGCTGCACTAGACAGAGTAATAGATGATATAGACGCTCAAAACCCACATAGAGCTGGGCCAATTATAGAATTTAGATTATATATTTGCAGTGAGTTTGGTGGCAATGTAGAATAAAGCAACATCAATACTGCAATGTTTTTAATGCACTTTATTAGTGTATTAAGTTTCATAAAGCCTGCATTATTAGACTGGTTTCACAATTCTTCCTTGTTTCGAGAGTGTTAAGACAGATGTTTTAATAGCGTCTCTGATTGAAACTTTAGGAACAAAATGGCATTAGAGTGGGTCAGTTTGATCAATTTCCGTGATTCAGTTCATACTTTACATTTCAGTGAATGGGTTCAAAACTGACTTTCACCTCATCACTAAAAAATATTTTAATTGAGTCTTCAATTTATAGGAATGTTCCGGGTTCAATACAAGTTTAGCTCAATCGACAGCATTTGCAGCATAATATTGATTACCACAAAAATGTATTTAGACTACTTATCTATAAAAGGGTTACAGTGAGGCACTTATAATGAAAATGAATGTATGTTAAAGTACTCAATGTTTCAAAAGTATAGCCACAAGACGTAAACAATATGTGTGTTAACATGATTTTAGTGGGATAATTATAGCCAAATAAGTTATAGCCAACTTTACAACTTTGTTGCCATGACAATGTGACTATTTAAAATGACTATTTAAACAACTTTACAGCTCAAACAATGCATGAGTTTTAATTGAAGAATGAATGTAAGTGCTTTTAATCACTTTTCTGCATTTAAACCTCCAAAAATGGACCCCATTCACTTCCAGTGTAAGTGCCTTATTTATCCCTCCTTTTCAAAAAAAGCTAAAATTGAGGTTAGAGTCTAAATACATTTTTGTGGTAATCAACATTATGCCACAAATGCTGTCGATTGAGCTTAACTTGTGTTGATTCCAAACATTCCTTTAAACTTCATTAGCAAAAATGCAGTTAAAATTGATAAATTCTATTCATTTCTGTGAAACTGTTAAAAATGTCTGCAAAGTCCCCGCTTAGCATTTTAGAACACCTTCGTTCTAGACATATAACATAAAACATATAAAGAGTTGATCTTTAAGCTGTATTGCTCAGGCCTACTCTGAGTATCTAGTGATGATGGGATTCATCTACTGACATTTTGTGGGCGGTGAATCTGTGTATGAGCGTACTGTGATGTGTGATGGTTTATCCGTGCTCAAAAGTGCCTTTTGTTTATGCACAATGTGTATAGATGTGCGTGTTCGCCTTGAACTGGGTCATGTATGTGTGTTTGTATACGTGTCTGCATGTGTGCATCTCCCACTCGCTCTCCCTGTCATGTGGTCGGGGTTAGGTGGCAATTTCCTTGTCTTGCTGTCATTGTGGAATGCATCCTGTTGCAGAGCGCACTCGCTGCGGTCTGTTACAGAACCATTCTCTGTGCTGGGAGTGGCATAATTACACTACCTGTGATCAAACCAAACTTTGCGATGCCAGACCCCCAACACTGTGGAATTTTTCCACAAAACTTTGAATTCATTGTTGTAAATTCAGATTGCGTAATTCAGAGTTCTAAGTTCTAAATTCAAAATTTTGAAGTCTAAATTCAGAGTTGCAAGTTCTAAGTTCAAAATTCTGAATTCAAAGTTTGAAGTTCTAAATTTAACATTCTGTAAACTAAGTTCAAAGACCTAAAAAGACTCAAATCTATGTTCTAGACATTTCTAGCATTTTTAGGCATCTTTGATGCATTCTGAATAGCTGCTGGTGCCCCAAAAATCTATATCTATATCTAGTTTGCAGTTCGCTAGCTCCTGAAACATCCATAGTGTACACCGAATGTGTCCTCTGTAGGTTATTTTCTTACATTTCATCCTTCCTGTTTGAGAAGTTTTGTCATTAAAATCTTAGAGCTGTTAAATAATGTCACTGCAGTCTTTGAAGTCATTGAGCTCATGTTGCTTGAGCCTCGTCACAGTGGGGTTTTCATCATTTGGACAGTTTATTTGAGCAAAGACACGCTTCTGATTCCATAGTCGTTGCAGATGCAACACGGATCTAACAAAAGATAAATCTCGCTGTCATGTGTGCACATGAACATTTGAATAAAACCGTATACCTACAGCATACAAATGCAAAAAGCATGCACACAGACACAGACACACTCAAACGCAAACCCATCTTGATGTTCTGTAATTTTGGCCTGCTTCCAATCCGCCTGGTATCTCGCTGGGACTGTTACAAAAAATGTGGCAGGTAAAATGTTTTCGCTCCATTGGATGTCTTAGCAGCTCCTCATCCTGGCGTTCCAGATTTCTTTCATCAGTATTTGCTTGATCCAAATGCTACTGGTAAAATATTAAGTGCATCATTTACATATATATTTATACAACAGTTAGTTCTGGTTCTCTAATCAAGTACTTAATGCACACTTAAATGTATGAATGTTTTTGCATTATATATCAAAATAAGTGACATTTATTTTAAAGAAAGACAAGTTTGTTACAATGTTTAAACCCTCAGATACACAAGCACAGAGATTGAAGATGTACTTTATTCCAACTTGAGCATGTTGAGGAAGCCACACTGATTATAAAAATGTTGATTTTTTTTTAAGCATATTTAGTTTTGGAGTGAATTTTGTGTAAGTTAAGAAAACAGTGGCAAAAAAAAGTTTTAAGCACAATTTTCTTTGTGCTTTGACATTTAATATGCATTTTTCCCCCACCAAAATGTTTTTCCCCCATTTGTAATAAAAAATAGATACTGTTGCAATGCTATTACACGGGGTCTCTGAGGGTTAAAATAGTGGAACATGTCAAAATGACATGTGATTAACGACACCTGAGGTTACTCTGCTTGAACATATGTGTGAACTTGAGGAGAACTGACTTCATACATCCACTAAAAATCATCTTGGAGTCTGTTGGTTAAAAGTCATTGCAAAAATGGCTCTGAACTGTTGAATTACTTAACATCATTTATTTGCAGATTCCACTCGCTTTGATCTTGTGTTATCTATTGCAATAGCATTCATTCATTTTGAAGTATGACTTAAGTGTGATTATTTTTGGGAGCCAGTGTATGCTGTACATGTTTAGGTTTGGGCTTTACATATCAAAAACAATCCTCTATAATTCAAGAGTTTGTCTTTTCTCTTTCCGTTATTGTGATTGGGAACGCTGACATAATGAGGTTATGTGATTCTGTGCATGTGTCTTTGGCGGGGGGTAAAGGAAGTTTTCCCCCTTATAAGAGCCCTTTCCTGGCCTCAGGGTGTTACATGCTCTGTTAGCTCAGTTCATCCACAGTGACAGTAAATTGATCTCAATGGGAAGGATGCCGAGATGTTCGTGCGCGAGTATTAAATAGTTAAACAAACACAAGAATATTTTGTGTTTTGCTGTGCTCTAGTAATAAGCACAAAAGAAAGGAAATCCCTCAGTGGGCAGTTGATCTGCCTTTGATGTGGGTTGTTAGTGCTATGTGTTCAGCCATCAGTTGGGTGGCAGAGCAGGTATGGACACATAATTCATAACATTGATCCATCATCACCCTACATGAACCACCGAAAATGTTTGCTGTTGTGCTTATTGAAAGACTTTGTGAGTTTTCTGTGTGCTGAAGTCAACATGAAATCAAAATGGACCACATTTACTTATTAATAAACGTCCCTTTCATCAAAACATAATTTCTCCACTTCTGAATTTTCTTTTTATTTAGAATTTTGTTTGCTGATGTAATCAAGACCATTTGGGTGGAGAAGTATAATATTAACCAATAATATCACAGCCTAACAATTTTTATTTTTTTTACAACCTCATGTTCAATCAAATCCTGATGGATAAAATAAAGTCCTGCTCTAACTTTTTTCTCAATAAATTACCTATTTCACTCAGAAAAATGGCACATGCGGAATAAACACAGTTTTCGGCATTTTACGAAAACCATTTTATGTTGTCTTAAAATGAATATATTGATTGTAATGTTTGTTTTGATTTATTAATTTACAATAAGTTTTTTTTAAAATTAGTTAATCCAATAACATTGTCTTCCCATATCCCGTCTTTTGGTCTCACCCTCCCATCCTCTCTCTTTTTGGTTCAGTCTGAAGGAAGGATGGTATCAGCTGCAAAGATATATGTATATGTGTGTGTGTGTGTGTGTGTGTGTGTGTGTGTGTGTGTGTGTGTGTCTTGGGTTCAGGGTGAAAGAGGAGCAGTTCAGCCGAGCATAATAATGGAATGCTTCAATTCACTTCGCCATTTGTACCTCTCCCTCTCTCTCTCTCTCTCTCTCTCTCTCTCTCTCTCTCTCTCTCTCTCTCTCTCTCTCTCTCTCTCCTCCCTTCCCCCATTGCTCTCCCCGCTAGAGTCCTCCTCTCCCCTTCCCCCTCCCCTCCCAGACGTGTTCACAGTGGAATGTCCGCCTTTCTCACAGGCCCGCGAGGTGTCTGTAGTCCCAACCATCTATCTTGTTCTTTCTCTCTCTCTGTCTCTCAGGGCTCTGTGTTGTGCTGAAATTTTAATCTACTGCTTTTGCTATTCCAGCCCAGACTCTGCTCTCATCCCTCCTCAGGACCTCCTCATTAACGTTCTGCCAATAGTATCTACAGCTGGCACCAACACGGGCATTGGCCCTTACATGCCCGCACAAACACATCGGCTCACGCCAGCGCAGATAGACAACTATTAGCACTTTTATTTTTAATTGCTGAGGTGAATTAAGAGAACATTAAACCTCCTATTTGGACTCGTTCCAAATTTTTATATTTAAAACATAACATTTATATTTTACTCAACTTATTATTTTGCTGAAATTATTTGTATTTTGACTCAATGATTTCATATTTTACTCTTTTGAACTTCTTTAACTCAACATATTCACATTTAACGCAATGTTATCGTGTTGAATTCAAAGTATTTGTATTTAACGCAATATATTCAAATTGAACTTTGTGTTGTCTCAATTAACTCAACATTTTCGTATTTAATACTTTCTTGTTTAACTGAACATTTTCGTTGTTTTCTTAACCGCTGAGCCACCACTGGCCCACTGGTATGTGTACATACATATTTGTATGCAACACAACATTTTCATATTTAACTCAACGGTTTCAAATGTGGTGTTGTCGCAGTTAACTTCATACCAAACAAGCAGACCGAGACTGCCTGAATAATGGGTCTCTGTCTGCTTCCAAACGAACTCTGGTGCAGTTCGATTGATATATGAACACAAGATGGACCAAAGACATCTAAATGGACCAAAAACAGGAAGTAATTTGCCTAATACTGACCTCAAGCATACCTGGTTCTTCTCATGATAGGAGCTATGTTTCCCATTACAGTTCAGTACTGTCTTTGGAACGCCCGTCAGCTGTCCTTGCAGCTATCTTCGTTTGTGTGTACAATGAAGGAATTCCTGGCTCCTTTACACATTTTATTAGCTCTTTGTTTGTTCTCAGATGGTAAAAATACCACCATATATAAATATAACGAGCGCATTTCACCCAGCAGCCAGCATTGTTTTGGATGATCTGCGATTTCAGTAAAAAAATATACATTATAAAATCTGTCCAATCAGGATGTGACTTTTTCCTGATGCCTTTGGTTTTATATCATTAGGTTCGGTGTTAAAAATGCCAGTGTGAATGCTGAGCGAACCAGTACTGAATGTATAATTTTTTTATCACTTTTTTTGGTCTGGACCAAGAGGACCAAGAGAACTAAACTACAAGTGTGAACACACCCTTAGATATTTAATTAAAAGTATTTGTACGTAACTCAATGTACTCATATTTAACTCAACTTTTCGCACTTAACTCAGCATTTCGTAGTAAACAAAGTGGCAAACTAAGTCAAGTTTATTACCTCAGGCAGTTTTAGCAATGGCAGGGCTCAGGATTTAGTTTGTCATGCTGTGTGGCCTCTTGTGCTTGTTCCCAGCGTGGTTAAACTCTCTCTGGTTTCTCCTCGACTGAATTGGAAAGGAACAACATGCAATTAAAGCTGTTTCTCCTGCGCTGAAAGTGGCAGGTTGGTTTTTGCAGTGTGTCCTTTACGAGACAAATGGGCAGTAGATGGGGAGCTTACAGAAATAGCAGCAGTGTGTGAGGCCTGTAGAATTGTGTGCATGTGGATGTTGGATTTGGTGTGTGAGTCTAGTTATGTGTGTATAAGAAAGACACTGAATTGCTTGTGGGTTGTGTGGGCGCTGAATATGTGTGTGTGTGATGCAAACTGTGGAGAAGTGCACTGGGCCAGTGAGCTAGTGCATTTGGGGTTCTGCCATGCAAGAGCTGTGCACACAAATTTCATCAGCTCCCGGTGACATGACAGTCCCCAGGGGCCTGCCGCAATTGGAAGCATGCGTGTGCGGGTTTGCCTGTGAACATCGCTTCAGATCATATTGTCTGAGCGTTGTGTGATGTTACATGCACTGACTCAGATAAACAGTGCAGTTTGATTCCCATCAAATCCTGCAGAAGAGCAACGTCAGGCCTGTTCACACCTCTCTGCCTCCTTGCTTCCATCCAGCGTGTTTTGCTTGACAGGGTCTCAGCTGCACTTTTGGTTGTGTGACATTTCGGAGGGTGGATTTTTGCTCTGTCTGATCCATTTGTCTGTACTCCCATCAGCTTGGCAGGTTTTGAATTACTGCGGGGAACACAAAGGACCTCATCCTACCTACCTGATTTATCGGCACAGATCTGTGTTCGCCAGCTGAGTGCAAAGAAAACATTTCATCTGTGTCAAGAAAGACATTTCACCGTTCCAGAAGCTCTTAAATTGTTCGGAGATTTTTCTACAGTATTGTGCAGATGGATTGTACAAATGTATACACAAATATTACAGCAATTCAGCTCTCAAGCAAGTCATGTATACGACACTTTTAACTAAAAATGCAAATTGTAAAGTTAAACGTGCATAATATACTAAGATGAGTATTATTTTTTCTTATTGCTCACACTTCGGTTTAGGGATTTTTCTAAAACCCTAACTTTAAAAATGTTACTTTGGCACAAGATTCGTTCCACACTTACAGACATATTGTATGGATTCTTGAGGAGAGGGGTGTGCTATTGTTTATGTAGGCGATCAGACTTTTGCATTGCATTTTTGCATTGCAGATGAATAAAACACATGCAAAAAAATCCCTTTGACTTATAATGAAGAAGAGTCCTGTGCCATATCTAAGAACAAGAATATCTTATAGACTTCTGCAAGGTCACTTTTGACTTGGGGCCAGTAAACAACCACTCAGAATAACCTAGCAACCATCCAAAATGTCCTAGCAACCGAATAGCACAATGTTAAAAATCACTCAGAAGATATTAGCAACCACATAGCAACACCCTGGCAACCATCCACAACACCATAGCACTGTGGCAGCAAGTTTTGCTCTGTCAAATGCTTAATTTTCAAAACAAAAAACAACAACAAAAGCATCTAGTAATTAAGTTGTCCAATCACTTGAAATTATTGGAGAACTTAAATGAAATGAAACCGATAAATCCACAAATAATGTGATCTTAAGTATTCAGTTTACTCCAAGAAAAAGCTCTTGAGAACTGCATAAGTGATTATTATATACATGTGACTGCTGTCAAGAAAGAACCTGGTCGATGTCATTTGTTGTTTGGTGAGTTATCAGTTTGAAGAATGACAGTTCTAAGAACAAGTTTTTTCATTTTATCTTTGCTCCCGGAGGTCAGATACTCCGCATGAGAAAAATAAACATACCCTAAGGGTTTTCTTACCACCCCAGCCTTCGAAAGGTTAAAAGAGGATGGGAAGAAAAAAAAACAGCAGCAGAATAAAGCCCACAATGGCTCCATAAGATAGGGGCCAAATGGAAAAAGAGAGCAAAATGGAAATCTAATGGGCTATATCTGTGAAATGTCGTACCAGCCCAGGGGGATTTGAGCCGCTGCAGAAACAAAGGCACTGGGGAGAGAGGAAGAGTGAGTTAGAGCAAGACAGGGAGAGAGAGAAATGCCTGAAAGCGTTGAATTACAGCCAGAGGATCCATGTAACCTAGACCTCTCGCTAGCTTTGCCCAAGCGCCGAGTTAACCTCCCCTTTCTGACAGGCAACTGGGTGGAAAAGGCCAAAATCAAAGAAGCTGGTTCTCATCATTTATCAGGACAGAGAAGACCAAACACAATAATCAAATTCACTTAGTAGTTAAAGGAATGGTTCAATGAAAATTCTGTCATCAATTACTCAGGCTCATGTTGTTTCAAACAACACTAAACTAAGGTAGATGCTAGGCTGAAGGTTAACGCCAGTCACCATTAACTTTCAGTGCATCTTTTTTCAGTACAATGAAAGTGAATGGTGACTGAGACTAACATTTTGCATAACATCTCCATTTGTGTTCCATGGATGAAAGAAACTCATTCTGGTTTGTAACAACACTAGGGAAGACATTTGGAATTTGTTTGTGAACTATCCCTTTATAAGGTCATTGAGTCATTTATCAGCATTAGCTTGAACAATAACAAGATATGTGTATATATGTTCCTGGATTACATTCACATTGCTATTTTTTTGTCTTTCACACATTTTAACATGTCCGTTAGAGACACTGAAATAATCCTAATAAATGATGTTGCAGATAACCTTTGACCTCCGGTTTGTGGTGATGAAGAACATAACGGTTTTGAATGCCATACTCAGTTAGGAGGGAAGAGACCTTTTCATCTTATAGAAAGCGAGTAACGATGTTTTCGATCCAGAAAATAAGTCACGTTTTTTCATCATCTGAAAGGTCCTGCGACTTATAGTCCGAAGCGATTTATATACATAATTTTTAGGCTATGTAACCAGCTGTTCAAACACACTGCACAGATGAACACAGCACTCATATAAATGGTAGTAGCGTTTTAAAGTAGCCTATTCAAAGTATTATTCCTTTATAAAGTGCTTTATGCAACCAGTTTAAATATTCTGTCCATTATAACATTATCTTTCTAACAAACTCTAGGCCGCTGTCAAATGCAACTCCTCACATGCCCTTAAAATGACGTTTCATCACACTCCTACTAAAAACATTCAGTCAGTGAACTGGATAGTGCATAATGTAGCAAAGAGGATTGCAAATATAAGAAATATCCACAGATAAATGTTGCTAATGAATGAATAGAAAACAACAGGCATTTTTTCTTGAAACATAAACAGAATATGAAAAGCACACATATACTTTGAGCAAATGCTCCTGATTAAAATACAGTGTGATAGGATGCATAGATGCTGAGGTAATCTTCACGCTCATATTCACACTCATGATATGATGATAAAGCATTTAACTCACTTTTGTAAGGTGATGTCTTCACAGGAGTTTCACTAGTTGTCATATTCTCCATTAGTTACAATTGTTTTGCCAGATCACCATCGCTGCCAGTAACACCACCCCTTCCGCAATGTACGGCAAGCCGTGTGCACTGAGTGCGCAAAGTGTCCATCATCCTTCCAGCACTCCGTTTTGAAGGTTGATAAAGAACATCGTCTGGGTATTCGTAGTACAATCCTTTTTGTTGCATTTTCAGTGTAAACATACTACTCGCACTACTTACAATACAACATTTTGTAAAATAGTGCAGTGTACTAGAGTGCGTTTAGTACTAGACACACCTAGTGTAGTACTCTCAGCTCTGTTTAACATGATTAAATAAATTTCACTGAATTCTGCAGATTTTGCCCCAAAATCAGTGTAGAAAATGCAAAGAAAGTATGCAGATTTTGTCTGGTTCTGTATATGACCACTCATGTGTACATTTTTACGCCTATTAAGCATTTAGCAACCTGGCTCACCCTACTAAACAACAGTGTGAACTGTGTTACATGGTGGTTAGCCAATCAAATTAACAGGTTATATAAATACAGTTGTGGGCAAAAATATTGGCACCCTTGGTAAATATGAGCAAAGAAGGCTGTGAAAAAAAAGCATTGTTTATTAGGGCTAAAACGATTAGTCGACATTATCGACAACATCAACAATAAAAAATTGTCGACAAAAATTGTAATTGTTGAATAGTTTTCTGATTTCATTTAACGCAACATGAGATCTTTTGAAACGCTAATGATCAAGCTCGAACTTGATTGAGTAGAGGAAGAAAAAACAGCTCACAGTCCAGACACACTCCAAACTTTCCAAACAGATTAAGGTGATGTAGATCGCAGGGAATTATAATACAAAAATGCTAAATAAGTAAATACAGAAGCAGTGTCATCATGAAATAAAACGGAGCCGTACCTTGTGTTCCTCTTGAGCAAAACTTGCCTGTCAGAGCATCTAAAAAGGAAACACTGTGCCATTATATACTGTATTTAATGCATGACAGCATTGACATCTTTGCAGATCCTTGGCATTCTAGCTGTCAGTTTGTCCAGATACTCAGGTGACATTTCACCCCACACGTCCTGTAACACTTGCCATAGATGTGGCAGTCTTGTCGGGCACGTCTCATGCACCTTACAGTCTAGCTGATCCCACAAAAGCTCAATGGAGTTAAGATCCAAAACACTCTTTTCCAATTATCTGTTGTCCAATATCTGTGTCTCTTTGCCCACTCTAACCTTTTCTTTTTGTTTTTCTGTTTCAAAAGTGGATTTTCTTTGCAATTCTTCCCATAAGGCTTGAACTCCTGAGTCTTCTGTTTACTGTTGGACATGAAACTGGTGTTGAGCGGGTAGAATTCAATGAAGCTGTCAGCTGAGGACATGGGATGCATCTATTTCTCAAACTAGAGACTCTGATGTACTTATCCTCTTCCACATCTCTTTCTGTCCTTGTTAGAGCCAGTTGTCCTTTGTCTTTGAAGACTGTAGTGTACTCCTTTTGTATGAAATCTTCAGTTTTTTTGGCAATTTCAAGCATTGTATAGCCTTCTGTGACAGGGCGGAGGGCGGGGTCGGGTCGTGATTTTTGCTCAGGCTAATCAAGCCTCAGAGAGGGATAAAGGCCAACTGGAAGCTGCAGTGCGAGAGAGAGAGAGAGAGAGAGAGAGAGAGAGAGATTTACTGATAGCTGTCCGACACCTTTGTGTAACAAACCAAATAGTTTTCAACTGTGTTTGATAGAATGGCAAGTGATTTTCTAGTACCAAATTAGCAATTTAGCATGATTACTCAAGGATAAGGTGTTGGAGTGATGGCTAATGGAAATGGGGCCTGTCTAGATTTGATCAAAAAGGACTTTTTTCAATAGTGATGGTGCTGTTTTATTACATCAGTAATGTCCTGACTATACTTTGTTATCAGTTGATCAGCCACTTTGGTGAATTAAAGTACCAATTTCCTTCCGAAACAGCAAAATCTGTACACTTTTCCAAACTTTTGGGCACCAGTGTATATAAAGGTCTTTAAGTCATAGTAGCAAAAACAGCCTGTTTTATTCTAAGGGTCAGAGAGAGGGTGTAAAATAGCCATGATAAACTAAATTACTACAGATTTTAGTGCAAGAGACCTTGATTTACATTCTAAGTGGACAAAAGAAAAAATGCTGCAGAAGTGTAAAATATGGCCCCTTTAAATTCCTCATTAATGTGTTTTTACAGTGGGGCCCACAAAGCAGAGAATGAACATGAGCTGAAATGAGAGGAGATAAGGTTATACAGGTTCTCAACCAATGTGTGTGCAGAGAGAGACAGAAAGAATGAGTGCTTTTATACTGTATTTAAGAGGGATTGTATTTTTGCTACTCTGTGCCATGACAAGAGATCATGACACTGTTAATGCATAAAATAAACCTCTGATCTGCTCTCTTTAGGTTTAAAGGAGTATTATATTCCATAATTCCCAAATCTGTGCTGATCTAACGTTATTTAATGATTTGTATTTAACTACAACAGATGCACTATTTGGGTTTGGAAAAGCACACCATTCAAATGTCACAGTTGGATATCATTTTCCTTAAATTAATCAACTTTAAAAGCATGTGTGATCTAAATTTTTTAAAAGTTATCACATGATCAGAGTGAGTAATTATTAATAATTCTTATAATAAATCGTAATAATTCCAAACATAGTATTTTTTCAGTAATCATCACGCACTTCACTGTCATAGTGAAACTCAAACTCAGCATCACCCATGAAACACTAGAGTCACACGCTTAAAAGTGCGCACAAAGCTGAGTTAAGCTCATCTAAATCATTAAACCAAATCGCCTCTAATTAAGCCTCGCTGTTGAATTAATTTCAGCTGTGCTTGACTCCTCTCAGTTTGCAGTCACATGGTCAGAGTGTCAATGGTAGAAACGTTTGAGTGAAGAGTACCATCGCTGATAGGAATAATGCAAGTGTTTTTTTCAGATTAAGGGCTCAGTATGTGGGCTAACAAGTTTCACTCACCCAAAGATTATGTGTCAGTTAAATTTTACTCCACTTCAGATCTGGCTGCCAGCATCAGCTTTCATACTTCAAGTGTGAATGGTTTGAGTTTGGAAAAGATTGTGGTGTAAAATTAAACAGAAAGGGATTGTTAGAGCTCTAGCTTACACTGTAAATAATGTAGCGTGTAATTGTTTTATCTATTTGATCTAACCTTTAAAAATGACTTAATTTGTGTAACTTCGGTTGATTTAGTCATGTTAAATAATACTTTTCACTTGAATAAAGCTATTTTATTTAGATGTTGCCACATGGAGCCTTTTTTAGGTTATATGACAAACGTTGTTTTTTTTCAATGTGTGTTTACATGCACATTCTTAAATCAATTATTAGGGATGTGCACGGTTACGGTTTTTAACATGCGGTTAACTAGGAGGTTTCATGAAGGGTTAATTGTTTTTTCGGGATGCGGAAATAAAGAATGTTTATTGCAATGAAATTTCCACAAACACTACTCAGAACAGCAGCATATAAAGTGCACATTGAGCTATGAGCCTAAATAGCAAAACACATAGACCTTCAAATGATAAAATCTCACATTAAACTCAAACAACAATAATCAAATTGTCACTGCATGTAGTAAATGCGCTCTGCCCGGGCGAACTGACATTTCCGTGAGTCTAGTCAAGTCATTTTTATTTGTATAGCGCTTTTCACAACGCACATCATTTCAAAGCAGCTTTACAGAAAATGAAAATTGTAAAATCTATAAGTCTTATGAGAGTCATCATTGTATAGTTTGATTAAATATGATTGTAAATTATGTATAAAAATAAATAATTAAATCATAATTGTATTTATAACCCCAGTGAGCAAGCTGAAGACGACTGTGCCAAGGAACACAAAACTCCATAAGATGTTGGAGTGGTGGTGGCGTAGTGGGCTAAAGCAAATAACTGTTAATCAGAAGGTCGCTGGTTCGATCCCCACAGCCACCACCATTGTGTCCTTGAGCAAGGCACTTAACTCCAGGTTGCTCCAGGGGGATTGTCCCTGTAATAAGTGCACTGTAAGTCGCATTGGATAAAAGCATCTGCCAAATGCATAAACGTAAATGTAGCTTATGGAGAAAAATAACCTTTGGAGAAACCTGACTCACTGTGGGGGCCAGTTCCCCTCTGGCTAACATCATGAATATAATGCCAATATTAGTTATTTATGTGCAGTGCAGGTCCAGTGTATATACAGAGATTTTGTATGAACTGTAAAAATAATGACTAATGTCTTTGAGGTTCAGCCTGGATTAACTGCAGAAGTTAACATAGTCCTTTGTTAGTTGGCCCGATGAAGGTTTTGTTGGCAAATAATTGAAAGTCTATGTGTTCCATTTTAAGAGTGTAGTCCATCATTAGACCAAGGTGATGCAGGCAGAGATCAGTGAGGTGCATCGTAGTTCAACTAGCAGGTCATTTCGGTGAGGTCTATCCTAAGTCCAAGGTTCAGGCAGGTGTATATGAAGTATCCCATGTCTTGCAGTTTGAGTTGGCATCAGTTCATACCCTGAAGTCCATCATAATAGACTGAAGTGGTGTCTGGCTGACACCGGCTGCAGTTAGTTGTCAACACTCAAGAGACACATAGCAGTGGAGTCCGACACCAAGCAGGAATGGAGCTGGATCTGGCCAGCTCAGGTAACCTCGGGATATGAATCCCGAGGTTGAGACAGGGAAACAAATAGAATAATATTAGCTTAGATGCCATTCAATTTTTTGCAGAATTATAGAGCATGATAAGTGTTTCTGGTACTGGTTCTGGTTTCTAGACCTAACTAACTTAAACTGAGTGAGTGTGTCTGCCAAATAGGAAAACATTTCTGGATATTTATATTCTAGGAACTATTAACAGGCCAGAATTTTGTTGAATCGTATTGAACCTGATGGTATATAGCGTGGTAGAAGGTCACTTAAGTACTGCAAAGCTAGACCATTCAAAGCTTTGTATGTAGTTAAAATGTTAAAATTAATTTAACAGATAGCCAGTGTAACGATGATAAAATGGGGCTTATATGATAATATTCCTTGCTTCCAGTCAGCACTCTGGCTGCTGCATTTTGAACCAATTGCAGTTTATTTATTGTACGTGCAGGACATCCTCCCAGTAATGCATTACAATAATCTAGTTTTGAGGTTATGAAAGCATGAATTGTTTTTCGCCATCAGCAAAAGAGAGTATGTGTCATAACTTAGCAATATTTGAGGTGGAAATATGCTGTTCTACAAAAATTGGAAATTTGATTTTCAAAGGACAGATTGGTACAGTATAAAATATAACACTTAAGTTCTTTGTTGTAGAAGACGATGTAACAGTACAAATTATTATATTTCATATTTAAAATAATGATATTTTTGCTGCTTATTTTTTTTTTGGTCCAATAATTTGTACCTCTGTTGTGTCGGAATTGAGTAGAAGGAAATTTCTGGCCATCCATACTTTGATTTCATTGATATACTCTCCTAATTTGGAGAATTGGGAAATTTCATCTGGTTTCGAAGAAATATAAAGTTGGGTATCATCGGCATAACAGTGAAAATGTATTCCACGAATCCTGATAATATCTCCTAGGGGAAGCATATAGAAAGAGAAAAGCAGAGGCCCTTAAACTGATCCCTGTGGCACTCCATACTTAACTTTTGTTTGATTTCACAATTCCTTGTTTACACAGTGATAGCGGTCTGCTAAATAGGAACTAAACCATGCTAATGCAAGTCCACAAATGCCAACATAATTCTCAAGCCTATTCAAGAGAATGTCGTTATCTATGGTGTCGAAGGCAGCACTAAGATCTAAAGGCATTAGAAGAGAAATGCAGCCGCGATCAGATGATAAGAGCTTGAGGCACCAAACACAAGTATTGTCATGTGCGTGGAGTTATCACTGCTGAGGTTAAATTGCCTCTTTGGGGTTTCAGTGAACTTGTCTTACTATTGTACATAAATATGCACATTAGACTAAAAGGGAAACAAAATTGTCTTACCGTTTATAAAGCACTAACATCTTTCCTTGGTGAAAAACAACCTGGAATCATGTTAATGGTATAACAGTCACATGAAGCACAGTGGCACAAATTAAACAACGCAGGTGTTTCATGATACGTGTATAAAAAATAAAGCTATTTTTAACTTTACTTGACACAAAACTGACACAAACCCAATGGTAGGTCAGAACTCTTCGAGTTCGGGTCAGATCGAAGACCTCTATTGCACGTGTTGAATAACCGAACAGTGATTATGGTATTCGAATAGTGGAGAGTCGAGCCAAAATATGTATCTGGGTTCCCACAGTAATGGAAAACTTAAAAAAAAAAAAAGAATGGAATTAATTGATTGATTGAAGTAATGAAAATGTCTTTAATATAATTTTTTTCTAGTTATACTCTGCACCAAAATATTTTATTATCTAAACATTGCTATCATGTAAAATAAAACGGTTCTCTTTTGTCTAATTAGATTCAGTTCTCTTCATCTATTTGGTCAAACCGGTTTTTAAATCAGCTTCATGATTCATTAATGAATCAGTATGGAATCAAAGAAAAGAAAACACACATCCAGCGATCACAAAGGACAGGAAAGGTCACGTGAATTCATTGATTGAAAATATTCATTAATGAATCAATCTGAATCATACTTTGATAACACACACACACACACACTCACACACACACACACACACACACACACACACACACACACACACACACACACATCCATTAATCACAAATGACTGGAACAGTCACAGAAAGGTCATGCATATTCATTGATCAAAAAGTGTCGGAACCCTGATTTACTTATAGGCTGACATTAACAACATTGCCATTTTCTCAAAGAAGAAGAATCCATTCTATCCTCTAAACATCAAAACTGTGCTTGAGTGACCGAACAACTACACTCCTTTGAGTTATATTGTGACTTATAGAACTGTTAACCTTTATTGAAAGCACAGGACAGTTGTGTTTACACACCTAAGCCATGCCATTTGCTGGGCTGAGCTCCACGCTATCAGAATTGAGAATATTATATCAGATTAGTGTGCATTAAAAGGAGTCTGAGGCCTATATTAGTGTAATCCCTCTGTTTTAACCTGGGCTTGTCCATGTGGCTGAGCCGTGAACCCACTGCTGGGCTACACAGCTCACAGTCCAGAGGATTACTGTGAAACTGAGAGGGCTTAATGGCCTGTGTGTGTGTGTGTGTGTGTGTGTGTGTGTGTGTGTGTGTGTGTGTGTGTGTGTGTGTGTGTGTGTAGTGTGTACACTTGTGCTTGTTTGAATGCGGGTGAGTGAGTGTGCAAGTGTTCAAATGCATGTTGGGGTTATTGAAGTCCGACTGAAATGCTGATCTCTATACACACACAAACACACACTGGCACTTATACCCAGATGCTCGCATGATGAATGCTCTCACGAACACATCCAGCCACATGATGCACAACACACTCATTACTGCATATGCACACGCAAGTTGCACTAGAACTAGGCAACATGCTGATTACCCATTTTAAGTTGTTGTGAGGTCTTCTCTCCCACCTGGTCCTTTATGCGACCCATTTTATTGCATTGCTTTAGATTGCATCATTGCATTTTTTTTGCAACAAACCTGTGCTACTATTTCCCTCTTTACTGTATAAGTAATGTGCGGCTTCTTTTTTTTCAGGGCCAATGAGATTGAGGCGGTGATGACAGATTTGGAACGAGCCAATCAGGTAAAGGCGTATTCATCACGAGGACAATAACTGCTTGTTTAAGTGTTTTATTAATAACTCCAGTCCTTAATAATGGACTGTGCTAAAGATGCAGTGCAACTGATGTTTAAAAGTTTTTTAGTGCACAAACTTTATGCGAGTCACATATAGTCTCATTTTACCAATCCTAATTCCCTCCTTCTACTTTCTTTTTGAGAGAAATCCATCATTTCCTTTCACTTTTTTGAGCTGTGAGCCCCAATGGGTGAATCTAAACAGATTTGAGATCTTTTCTATGATGCAATATAAAGAATTTCTTGCCTTTTTTTATGGCTTTGTGATTCAGGATTTTTTCTGTCATCACTCTTGTCATTTATTTGACCTTATTTTTTTAAAGGCTTTTTTGGGGGGATACAGTAGCTATTCTTAATACAAGTTATGGTTTTACATAATATAATATAATCATGTTTTTTTCTTAATATATTATTTATTTATTGTGTACTAAAAACCTCTGTTGTTATGAATGTTTCTGTAAGATAATAATCTAGGTTTCATATTTTAGAAAATGTAGGGCAAGCAATAAACAAACCCCAAACCCAAAAGTTTATAATCATTGTATTAATTAACATTAATATTGCAATCAACAGAAAATAGAACATTTGGTAAGACTTGTTACATATAATTAAGCTCATCATTACCATACATGCATAAAGATGGTGGTGTTTGATTCTGTGTAGCTAAAGGTTGAATGCTTAAAGCAGCTTTTTTAATATATGTAACTTTTGTGAAACATTCCATTTCTCTTCAGGTCAGGAATCCATTCTAGGGCGACTAATGAATTAACCCCACAATCTGTATTTAAAAGGAACTGCTTGTGCATTTGCATATTCTGCGATGCGACCAACCGTACATACCTTGACGTACTTCAGCTTGAATACTAGAGCGCTTAGTTTGGCATTAGCTCTCTTGCACCCATGTGATTTCAGTTAACATTTTTCAGCACAGCCATAAAAAGCAGGCTGTTGACTGTGATCTTTTAGCTCCCCGTCTTCATAAATATGACAGTCAGTTGATATAATGGTTATATTTCTTCTACCTGGGTAATTTTTAACCCATCTATTGTGTTTGTGGGCCACAGAGGGCTGAGGTAGCAGAGAGGGAGGCTGTGAGTCTGAGAGAGCAGCTCACTTCAGCCAGCAAGACCCTCCAACCAACCAATCAGATCCGGAAAACATCGGATACGGTAAGAGGGATTGTTTTCAGGGAAAGGGACAGATAGAGGGAGGATGAAGGAGGAAAAGGGAAGCTCTGTAACCTGTATATAATGATTCATAATTCCTTAATATACACCTGATCAGTTTTCATAAATAATTCTTGTTAAAAAATAACCACAGTTAGGGGCCATTCCCATCTAACCCATTTGGTGATACTCTAGACAGGGAGTTTTTATTTTGACTTTGCTCCACATCTCACTGTTTTATCAGTATCTCATGCAGGAGCACCACATTTTAGATGCCGCGTCAAGATTAACTTTATAAAACTTTATAAACTTTAAAAACACGTCTCAAGACTTATAAAAACACGTCTCAAGTTTATAAACTTTATAAACACGTCTCAAGACACCTGTGTGCTGTTATATTCTAGATTCTTAGGTCTGAGGGGGCTTTTATAATACATTATAATACAGTGTGTATGGGAGTGAATACGTGTGTTTGACATTGTCTGAGTATGACAGTGTGTGTGTACAGTATGTGTTCATATATGATTCTCCCTACACCACACCTGCATAAAGTTTACAGTAAGAGCAGTAGGACAGTCCGCTACAGGCAAAGGAGGTCAGAACAGTCTCTCTGCATGAAAAAAATAAAAGCCACAACATTAAAATCACCTGCCTAATATTGTGTAGTTCCCCCTCGTGCCGCAAAACAACGCCAAACCGAATTGAATAACATTCTGAGATGATATTCTTCTCACCACAATTGTACAGAGCGGTTATCTGAGTTACCGTAGACTTCAGGCTTTAGTCAGTATTAGGCAGGTGGTTTTAATGTTGTGGCTGATCAGTGTATATATATGTACATCTGAAGTCAGAAGTTTACATATACTTAGGTCATTAAGTTATTAAACCTATTTTTTAACCACTCTACAGATTTCATATTAGCAAACTATAGTTTTGGCAAGTCGTTTTGGACATCTACTTTGTGCATGACATGAGTAATTTTTCCAACAATTGTATACAGACAGATTGTTTCACTTTTAATTGACTATATCATAATTCCAGTGGGTCAGACGTTTACATACACTAAGTTAACTGTGCCTTGAAACAGCTTGGATAATTCCAGAAAATTATGTCAAGCCTTTACGCAATTAGCCAATTAGATTCTGAAAGGCTAATTGGAGTCTGTTGGAGGTGTACCTGTGGCTATATTTTAAGGCCTACCTTAAAACTCTGTGTCTCTTTGCTTGACATCATGGAAAAATCAAAAGTAATCAGCCAAGATCTCAGAAAAAAAATTGTGGACTCCACAAGTCTGGTTCATCCTTGGGAGCAATTTCCAAACTCCTGAAGGTACCAAGTTCGTCAGTACAAACAATAGTACGCAAGTATAAACACCATCGGACCACGTAGCCATCATACCATTCAGGAAGGAGACGCATTCTGTCTCTTAGAGATGAACGTAGTTTGGTGCGAAAAGTGCAAATCAATCCCAGAACAGACAGCAAAGGACCTTGTGAAGATGCTGGAGGAAACAGGTAGACAAGTATCTATATCCACAGTAAAACAAGTCCTATATTGACATAATCTGAAAGGCTGCTCCGCAAGGAAGAAGCCACTGCTCCAAAACTACAGTTTGCAAGTGCACAGGTGGTAGAGCGGGTCAGCCGCAAATCGGAGGGTTAGTGGCCCACACGACTCCACATGCCGAAGTGTCCTTGGGCAAGACACTGAACCCCAAGTTGCTCCCTATGGCAGGCTAGCACCTTGCATGGCAGCTCTGCAGCAATTGGTGTGTGAATGGGACACAGTGTAAAGTGCTTTGGTAACCTCTAAGGTTAATAAAAGGTGCTATATAAGTGCAGACCATTTACCAAAGACCTTACTTTTTGGAGAAATATCCTCTTGTCTGATGAAACAAAAATTGAACTGTTTGGTCATAATGACCATCGTTATTTTTGGAGGAAAAAGGCTGAAGCTTGCAAGCCAAAGAACACAATCCCAACCACGAAGCATGGGGGTGGCAGCATCATGTTATGGTGGACCTCTGCTATAGGAGGGACTGGTGCACTTCACAAAATAAATGGCATCATGAGGATAGAAAATGATGTTGATATTTTGAAGCAACATCTCAAGACATCATCCAGGAAGTTAAAGCTTGGTCGCAAATGGGTCTTCCAAATGGACAATGACCCCAAGCATGCCTCCAAATTTCTGGCAAAATGGCTTAAGGACAACAAAGTCAAGGTACTGGAGTGGCCATCACAAAGCCAGAACTGAAAAAGCATCTGCGAGCAAGGATGCCTACAAACTTGACTCAGTTTCACCAGTTCTGTCTGCTCAGTTCTGGAGGAATGGGCCAAAATTCCAGCAACTTATTGTAAGAAGCTTGTGGAAGGCTACCCAAAACGTTTGACCCAAGTTAAACAATTTAAAAGCAATGCTACCAAATACTAACAAGTTCATGTAAACTTCTGAACCACTGGGAATGTAATGAAAGAAAAAAAAGCTGAAATAAATAATTCTCTCTACTATTATTCTGACATTTCACATTCTTTTAATAAAGTAGTGATCCTAACTGACCTAAGACAGGGAAAGTTTTCTATTAAATGTCAGGCATTGTGAAACATTTTATTTAGTTTAAATGTATTTGGCTAAGGTGTGTGTAAACTTCTGACTTCAACTATATATATATGTATACTGTATATGTGTGCATTTGTTTACCAATAGATGTGTATATGTTTGTGTGCGCAGGAGAAGTCTCTGGAGGGGCTGTCTGGAGGCAGTCTGGAGGCAGAACTGTGTGTGAAAGAGAGGGAGGTGGATCGCTTGGCCGAGGACGTTCAGAGACTCCAGGCCAGTCTGGCCCAGCTCAGCGAGACCTCCACCAATCAGATCAGCCAGCTCGAGCAGCAGCTGAGCTCCAAAGAGGCCCTGCTAAAGGTCAGTCAGATCGGTGACAAATATGAACTATATTAATGAAAGGTTAAAAAATAGGTAATGTATCAAGTAGGGCATACATATTTATCTGGCAGTAAGTATTGAAGTTTCAAGGATTACCATGTTAATTCCAAGGTTTATTGGACACTACCATGATGATGATGATGATGATACTATGGTATTCTTTGAAGTACAGTTCTTATAGAAATACTAAAGCAAATAATTATGGTAATCATCCAGTGCCATGGTATATTTTAAAGTGCTGTATTACCATGGGATACCATCACTGAAAGTAATAGTTCACCCAAAAATGTACTCACCCTTATGCCATCCCAGATGTGTATGACTTTCTTCTGCAGAACACAAATTAAGGATTTTAGATGAAAATTTCAGCTCTGTAGGTCCATAAAATGCAAGTGAATGATGGCCAAACTTTCAAACTCCAAAAAGCTTAAAAGTATATCCATAAGACTCCAGTGGTTTAATCCATGTATTCTAAAGGGATCTAATCAGGTTTGGGTGAGAACAGACCAAAATAAAACACCATTTTTACTGTACCAAAGACCTTGCCATTGCAGACTCTAGGCACGATCATTAACTTAAGCTCGATTACACTTCCTAGTGCTTGACGCATGCACAGAGCATAAAATGATGCTAAGTGAATTTGAGCTTCAATAGTCAAGGAGACTGCTGATGTCAAGGTTTATAGTGAAAAAGGAGATATATTTGGGTCTGTTGTCACCCAAAACCGATTGGCTCGCTTCAGAAGACATGGATTAAACCACTGGAGTCATATGGATTACTTTTATGCTGCCTTTATGTACTTTTCAGAGCTTCAAAGTTCTGGCCACCTTTCACCTACAAAGCTGAGATATTTTTCTAAAAATCTTAATTTCTGTTCTGCAGAAAAAAGAAAGTCAGACACATCTGGCATGACATGAGGGTGAGTAAATGATGAGAGAATTACAATTTTTGTGTGAACTATTCCTTGAACAATCAGACTGCCATGATAACAATTAATTAAAGATGTACAGTTGTGGTTCATTATTGAGTAATGTTGCCATGTAACATCAAATTAACACTGGACTCCAGACACGGGTTGTTTTAACTCATCTTCTCATGTTAGATTAAATGAATGGTCCTGCTCATGGCAGCAGTCAGATCTCTACTCTGCGGATGCAGGACAGGCCTGTAAATGTTGCCGCGGCTCACATGAGCCATGTGACCCGTGCAGTGAGTGTTTAGAGTTTGAATGACAGCTGGTTGGATGGCAGGAGACTGAGCTGAGAGTTTCACACGGAGAGACTGCTCTGATCTCCCCTGCCTTTAGCGGACTGTACTACTGCTTCTACTGCAGACTTTAAGCATGTGCGGTGCAGGGAGAGTCATTTATGAACACATACTGTACACACACACTGTCATACATGCATGCTCAGACAATGTCAAACTCACATATTCACTCCCATACACACAGACATAAACATTACCAACACAAATATACATGCTTTCGTGCATGCGTATAAGGAAACTACATTTGTTTGAATGGACATTCTCTGCCAGCAGTCTTGGAAAGTAGATACAGGAATACTTTTAAAGTGATAGTTCGCCCAAAAATGAAAATTCTGTCATTTACTCACACTCATGTATTTGCAAACCCATATACTGTTATTTTTTTTCTGTGGAACACTAAGGAGAAATGTTAGAAGAATTTTTATGTAGCTTTTGCCATACACCAAGAGCTGATAGTGATCATGACTGTAAAGCTCCATAAATAAATAATTAAATAAGAATAAGCCACACAAAAAATATCATTTTAATTTTTGTGTTCCACCAAAAAATATAATAATAATAGTAATAATAGACAACATGTTGAAACAACATGATGTAAATAATGACAGAATTTTTTAGTGAACGTATGACCTCTTACAGTTCACTCTTGAGATTACAGGGCTTGTAAATGCAGTTCATATACTGATTTGCTTGACAGATTTGCTCAGAAATAAGTATATTTGCTTTTTCCCTTCCCAGCAACTTGATGAAAAGCTTCAAGATCAGTCAGACTATGAGGAGATCAAACGAGAGCTCTGGTAAGTTACGAAATGCGTCCTGAAGCACTAAATCTGTCAGCTCAAATAATCCTGATGCTTCATCCATTTGTGTGAATATTTTAGCATTATTTGAACACTGAGAACGTTGTAGCAACCTTAGCATGTATAATACACAACCAGTCAAAAGTTTGATACACATGGCCGAATATACATTTCAATCCAAAAGGCTTAAGCTTAAATGCTTGAAATTAGTTTTGTACTGTAGACAAATATACGTATGAACTACTTCACAAAACTAACATTTTAATTGGAGTTGAACTGGTTTGTGAAGAAAAGGCAACAAAAGAGCATCTAGCATACATGGAAACTCCTTCAATACTGTTTAAAAAGCATCCCAGATGAATCATGAAGTTGGTTGAATGTCCATAATGTGCAAAGCTGTGATCTAAGCAAAGAATGGCTACTTTGAAAAATCTCAAATATTATTATAATGTTTTTTTGTTTAACATTTTTGGTCACTACATTATTCTCATACTTCCATTTAGTTGTTTTTACGACTTAATGTTTATTCTAAAATGTGGACAATAGTAATTATAACGTATGAGTTATTATTTGTGTCCAAAGTTTAGACTAGTTGCGGAGTGGTGATGGTGTAGTGGTCTAAAGCACATAACTGGTAATCAGGTAATCAGAAGGTTGCTGGTTCGATCCCCACAGCCACCACTACTGTGTCCTTGAGCAAGACACTTAACTCCAGGTTGCTCCGAGGGGATTATCCCTGTAATAAGTGCACTGTAAGTCGCTTTGGATAAATGCGTTTGCCTAATGCATAAATGTAAATGTGAATGTAGTTCTCTACTAGAAAATGACCAATATATATGGGATTTACCGATTAATCGGTGCCGATAGTTGCTTTTTGGTACTATCGGTTATCAGCAAAAATCAATCTCTGTGGCTAAAACCATCATCTGGTGAATTTAATAATGCAAAATGTTATAAAACTAAAATTACACATATGAAGGGGTAAAACAAAACAAAATAAAACAAAAAGTACACATATGAAGCATAGACATTATTGAATGTTTATTTATATAACCTTTATTTCATTGTTAAGTTCATGTGATGTTGACTGACATTGTCCTAGAGAAAATGAGTTATTTTTATTATACTGGAATATTGGAAATTTTGATAAAACTATAGATAAATTATTATCTTCTGGTGATGAATTATTGTGCATACAGTATTTATTAGCCAATATGACAGTTTATAGTTTTTTAATGGTAATATATTGTAGATGATTGTAAGCATGCATTGTTTTGTTTCCATTGTGTGTTTGTGTGAGCTGGAAGCATATACATTTCAAAACAAGAGCCCCTGGTGTTTTGGGTTATACTCCAAATCTGAATTTTTTCTGGTTTTCTGCACAAGCATCTGGTAATGTACTCCCCTCATTTTGATTCTTTGCCTGTCACAGTAAGGGAAAAAAATAAACTTTCATTAAATACATTTTAAAAATTAATCGGCCAATTAATCGGTTATCAGCATGTTCCACTGCCTTAGTTATCAGTATCAGCAAAGTACACAATCTCTATACTGTACCATGAATTGACAATAACTTGGGCCTAAAATAAGCAAAGTTTTTGTCGAGAATGGCCAGACCGAGCCCTTTTATCCAACTACATCATTTTGAATCTCATTCTCAACCCTCAGACCATCCTTAACCTTTATGTTGCTCCATTATGCTGTTCTTTGTGTCTTTTTTTGTCCTCTGTTGCTGGAGAGCTTGAACTATGATTTCTCAGTACCTGGTGGGACTCACTGAGTGTAGCCAGCGAAGATATGAACCGCAGTGTTTGCCAAATCTCTCGGCACGCGTCCGTCTCCACACCGCAAGCGTATTTGGACCTTTCCTTCCCTGTATTTTACAGAGAGGAATTTCACTCAACTGTAATCTCCATTCTGTTTAATAAATTCAAAGAGCCTCAGGTATGCAAGGAGTATCGGGTCTTATTTTCGAGAAAAGCGGATTAAGCACGCTTTGTTGTTGGAGTGGTCTGTGTTCGCGACTGAGCGATTGCTACGTTTTATCTTCAGCCACAGCTGTAATGAGAAGGCTAACGTAGTTTGCATCGGCGATAACCTAATTGAGTGATGTGTGTGTTTTTGGCTCACCCGTGCGTCTCTGCTATCAATGTGTGTTGGGAGGGTTCGGGAGATGTCTGGCCATTCATTGCATAACTTGATTTCAGCTGTAATATTCCCAATTGGGATTTATAAAGCTAGTAATCTGTGAATAGAGGATCTTGTTAAGATCTGTGCTATTCTGATGATCGGCGTAAATAGCCACTTTGCTGAATGTATATTGATAGCTTGCTGCCTGCTTAAGGCACATTCCATCATAATATAGTTAATGTTTTCACCTCAAGGGCTTTTGAAAACGGGCCGGTTTAGTTCACAGATAACACGTGAGGTGCACAGTTAGGCACACAGGTTAATTTGGGTAATCTGAATGCTGGTGCCACAACAATATTTGAAATTATACATATTTGGATGTTGCACAAACATTTATTGAGCTGAGCAGAGTTGGGGGCGTAAACTGAAACAGAAACAGAAACTGAAGTGTTTTGTTAGCGGATTTCTGATTACATTTTTGTTTTTTAGTTTTTTTAGTCTAAAATATCTTTTTGCATTTACCAGCACCCTGAAATCTTTGGAGCACAATTCATCAGATCACTCTTCAGTACAGGTAAGAGTTTACACTTCAATAGTAGACTAAAAGATGACTTGAAGTAAAGACTAGAGTTATAATTAGATTGCTTTTAGTGTTTTATAAGGTTTAATCGTGTAATATTGCATTTGGTGCTTAAATATCTTAACTTAAATATCACATAATGAATTTGTCTTGTTTGTTTCTGATATCTTTTTTTTTTTTTTTTTGCTTCCTTTATTTTTTCCTTCCTTCCTTGCTTTTTCTTTCTTTCTTTTTCCTTCCTTTCTACCTTGCTTGTTTTTTCTTCCATCCTTCTTTCTTTTCCTTCCTTCCTCCTTTATGTTTTCCTTCCTTGCTTTTTCTTTCTTTTTCCTTCCTTCCTCCTTTATTTCTTCCTTGCTTTTTCTTTCTTACTTTTTTCCTTCCTTCTATCTTTTTTCTTTGTTCTTTCTTTTTCCTCCCTTCCTTCTTTCCTCCATTGCATCTTTCTGTCTTTTTCTTTGCTTCTTTCCATTCTTTTTTCTTTTTCCCCTCTTTCTTTTTTCCTTCTTTCCTTTGTTGCTTCTTTTTATCTTTTCTGTGCTTCTCTCCTTTCTTTCTTTCTTTCTTCCTTTTTTCCCTCTTTCTTTTTACCTTCTTTCCTTCATTGCTTCTTTATATCTTTTTCTTTCTTTCTTCATTTTTTCTTCAATTTTTCTGTTTTCTTCTCTTCATTGCTTCTTTCTTTCTTTCCTTTATTCTTTTTTTTTCCCTGTCTGTGACGCACTTTTTAGGACTCTTCCAAGCCGTTAGAGATGTTGCTGATGGGGAAAGACCACAGCCAGCTGTCAGACAGCGCTTTGAAACGACTGGCCAATAGTGGTGAGTTTCCAGGGCATCCAACATCATCCGAGGAACATTAGACAGCCAGTTGTTCTGAAATAGCTAGGCTGTATTTCAATTATTATCATTTTTAGTTTCTTAATTGATAGCTTATTTCAAAAACTACATTTAAATAAAATGCTTTTTGAATCACAAAGACATGACCTCATAAAACTTTCAGAACTTCTCTGACAAGTTTGCTTTTGCCGCAAGGTAAAATGAATAAATATCGTAACAGATTATCCTGATAGTGATGAGTTATGTTTGGAGGCATCCTTGTTGTTAAGGTCAGTTCATTCATTTGCAGAGGCAGGAACTTATAACATTTTGGCTTGTGAGAGATAAGGTCACCTGGGGCTTGCATAAATCCTGAACGGCTAGCGGAGACCAATGTGATAATTTGGTTTTATTTCCCTTTTCCTGCCCTTTTGAGCACACTATGTGAATGAAGTTGGAAATGTCATTAAGGAACACCTCTGGACATCCTCACGGAGATCATACATTTAATTTGCATTGTAAATGTGCCTTTCTACCTCAAATTTAGCATTTTTAAACTAGGCATCCATTGCTTATGGCAGTAATGGAGAATCATGTATGGTCGTAGCATGTATTTGTCTCATGGCCAACAGAATTCTATTGCACTGGATATTGATTTTGCCTCAGTTGTATAAAGTGATGGTATTGTTATGGAATCACATGTAGCAGAGGTGATTTGTCAAAGCAAAAAAGATAACCATACTGACACCCATGAGCCATTGCAGGAAAGAGTCCCCGCAGCATGAGCAGGTAGCCCACGCACAGTTGCCTGGGCTTATATTCCTGAACATGCCTTCTATTCTAGAGACCTCAGAGAAGATCAGTGTTGCCTGTGGCACGCACACACACTATGGAATTTCTTGACAAATACAAAGCAAGTGTTTATGCTTTGTTTCTACATGAATAACATTTTGTTTTGAACTTATTTTTAATTTGAGTTATTGGAATTTCTTTTTTTTTTTTTTTTTTTACTATCAAAGCCGAGGTGCAGTGGTTAGCATACATGCTCCAGATACATTGTGCAGTGGTGCTCAAGTGGGTGAAGCCGGTTCAAATCTGGCCCTTTAGTGTCAATAAAAATTTCATAACAAAATGCCATCAAATCTAAATGAGTAATCATTAATAAAATAAAACAACTTTAATTTTTAAACATTTTATTAATTTTGTAAACATTTCACAATTCAGTTTGATGGAATTTTGTTATGAAATTTGTAAATCTTAAAAATAGGCTAATATATTTTTATAATGCAGTTATAGTGTGCAGTATGTCATTGGTTTTACATGTTGTGATAAATTCATCCTTTTACATGCCCCTTTGGAATACTTTATTCTGATTGGTCAGTCACAGCATTCTGTGGAAAATATTTTTGTGTAATGAATACTAAACTGTATAATTGACCATTGTCCCAGGAAACTGATTTACTACATAGCCGTGCTAGTTTCATGTCTCTCGTATCAGCCTCTGGTCTCTCAACTCAAATCAATATTTCATGTTGATTTATTTATGTATTTATTTACTTGGTTAAGTAGTCATGTAATAAGCAGCATAATGTACAGTCAGCTGGTCATTATTAGGGGGAAAAACTTCAACTTCAACTTCAGTGTGATGAACGTATCACCCTGTCTGGGTTTATTTAGCGATAAAGACTGGCTACCTGTACATTATCCCTTACATATTGTTTGCATAAGTCTAAAACCGTTCCCATGACGGTACCCATGATTTTCTTGTCAGCTTTAACTCCTATTTTTGTTCTAATCTGTAGGAGCATTGGGACGGAAAAGTAAAGAAAACCCTCAGCGTCTTCCTGCCACTCCGGTCCCCACCACGCTCCAGGGGTCTCCTCCTCCCCCCTCCCCTCAGTTGTTGATGAGGACGGGCACCGCTACCTCCGAATCTGCTGCCAGTGCAAACGGTACCCACCCCTTCTCCCCCACAGGCATGGGGCCAGATTTCTTCACTCCAGGCATGGCCAGCGTGGGTGCCACGTTCCCCCCGCTGGCTGGTAAAATGGCACTCAACTCCCTCCTTCAGAGGCAGCTCATGCAATCCATCTACACCAAAGCCCTCCAAGACCCCTCTCCCAGTTCCGTGCTGTTCGGGCCGCCTCATTATGCTACAACCAACTCTCTCTCCAGCCCCCTACCGCCTCAGTCAGCAGGCAGCCCGGAGGTCAATGGTATGTCACCTTCTCCCAGCCAATCAGAGGGCACGGGCAGCACATCGGAAGGCGAGGAAATGGACACGGCTGAGATCGCCCGACAGGTCAAGGAACAGCTGATCAAACATAATATTGGCCAGCGGGTGTTTGGTCATTATGTTCTGGGTCTGTCCCAAGGCTCGGTTAGTGAGATTTTAGCCCGGCCCAAACCCTGGAGCAAGCTAACCATCCGCGGCAAAGAGCCCTTTCATAAGATGAAGCTCTTCCTGTCTGATGAGCAGAACATACTGGCGCTGAGGAGCATCCAGGGCAGGCAGAGAGGTCAGTGACTGAACCTGAGGAAAATACTTAACCCTGCTATCACCATAATAGTAGATATTCTCCCATTGCACGTTTATTTTCAATCAGTGTGCACGTGATGAAAGTATTCAGTGTGATTTTTCTCGAATCATACTCTATCAATAACGCAAATGCTTGGCCAACACATTGCAATGCCACAGTTCTTGCAATATGTTGTATTTACCATACAGGACATATTGCACACCCTTTTGACATCTAATCACGTGCAGGATATGAATATCAATGAACATCTACAGGTATATGAATATCTATGATAGATATCTAGTTATTCTAGTCTAGTAAAAATGCTAATTCTTGATATCAGGAATGGAATTTATACTAGTGAAAATGCTAATTTGGTATATCAGTAATTACATTTGCCCTAGTTACAGCAATGACACTTGATATTAAAAATTATACCATTACTTGTGGGGAAAACCCAAACTTGATATACATTTTTTTATTTGAACTTCAAACATTCAAGGCTGTAATGTTTGATATCTGTAAATGTATTTTTACTCGTCAAATTTCACAATTATCTGTCATTCGCTCCTTTTCAAAATGCAATTACTGTTATCTGTAATTAATTTCTTACTAGCTGAAATTCCATATATATATATATATATATATATACGTTTAACAAAATTGCTTGTTTTCGCTAAATGCTAGACTGGAGCATACTTCGTTTTTCCGCGTGCTGTTACGTCTCGCACACAGTAATGCATTTTAGCTTTTTTAAGTATGCTTTTTTGACCGCAATCCTATACGGACACATACAATGCTTCATGATTCTCTTTAGTACAGTCAAGTTCAGGCACATGCGCAGATGATGCATACCGATATGTACAGTGATGCAAAGGTAGAAAAACTTGGCTGCACGTGAACAGCCTGCACGGATCGCGCTGATGATGAAATTTACTTCACGTGCACTGTGCACGAGACGTCGCAGCACACGTGAAACAGAAGTGAACTTTGGCTTTAATGCTAGCTATAGTGCCCCTTGTGGTAACACTGAGAATGCCAAGCGTGTTTTCACACGTTTCATAAAGCAACAATGCGTGCAATCGAACTGACGTTGCTAGAAGTACTTGTGCACTTGCATTCAGTATGTTTCGGGCCTTATTGACCTTTGACGCAACTCTTTGCTAGCATAATTATTAATTATATGACTACGTGGTGCACATACATTACTAAATTCGGACGGAAATGCTATCAGTTAGCAGATGCAGCTTGTTGCTCTAAAGAGAGCTACACTTTATTGGTCTACTCTGTATTTTGTTTTGCTCTCAGCCTTCGGTTGAAGTGGAAGTTAGCTTCACAGCTATAGCGAACCAATGAAGACCAAGCCCAGCATGAGCGAGAGTACTTGCATATGAGGACAGTTGGATCCGAATCCTAGAAGCCATGTTGAGCCGAGTCTTATTTTGTTCAGTCTAGCTGTGAGGCAGTAGTTTTGAAACAGCCGCTGCTGAAAAAGGCTGACTGTGCTACCCGCGTGTCTACACACCAGTTTGGAACGTCTTCAAGGGAATCTAGTCTGGCTGGCTGCCTCCATACCGTCGGCTTGTGGTCTCCCATGGGAGTATTAACTTTGTAAAAACCTTAAAACCCATTCATTCGCATTAAATAGCCAGGCTAAAGGAGCACATTAACGTTGATATAATCACTTGAGTGAGTTCTACTGGGCGCAGGTGGCTTTCTTTTAGGTCAGACTAGGTCGATGTGTTAATGCCTAACAAACTACCACTCAAAGGATATTTACACGTGTCAGTCAAAGTAAAAGTATCATATTTGATTGGTAATGTTATTGGAAGTTTTCTAAACATTGATTGTTTTTTCATTTCAGTAATAGCTGGAAATAAAATAACTATTATATAACTATTATATAATGAAAGCTCAATTAATACCCTTTTTTTCTTTCCTTTTTTTTTGGAAAATGATGGCATATGGTGCAAAAATTTACTGATTTGTTTGAAGTTTCTAAGCCTATCACAAGTAAATTTTGGCTTTTACTGTATCGAAAGTGACTCAGGGGCTTTTCACAACAAACTTGAATTTGTGTCCATCAGTGCTGTTTTTCAATGTAAACATGCACTAGACAGACATCCTTGAACACGCTTTTTATGTGCCATGTAAGGTTTAAAATAACTTACCTTTCAAAAAATGCGTCTCGAGATGCATGCGTTCTGTATTTATTGCGCTGCATCTAACTTAAAAAAATGCATTCAGTCTGAACGACCCCTAATGGTGCGTTCACATACAACGCAAAGAAAATGTTCACCTTGCATTACTCGTGCGAATTTGACTGGATTATAAATGTGTGTTTAAACTCGTGCGAGTAACGCGAACCTGCATGTATTTCCCCTTCTCTTCCGGAAAAGGACAGGAGGAGGGGCTTCTCGTCCGGTCTCTGTACATGTATGCCGTTGTGTCATACAATTCCGGGTGCCTACACACCGCTACAAAAAGTTTTTAATATATTTTTCCAGATTTCTACTGCTCCTACATCAATAGATCAGTGACATTCGAACAATCTCGATGCTGATAGGCTTTCGCGACAATGCGGCCTGCAGATTTTTCATGCGAATACGCAAATTAAGTGATTTCGCACGTTCGAGTCGCAGCATTCGCTTCATTCGCACCGCACCATACGAATTTGCATCTTTGCATTGACTTTGTATATAATCGTGCCACGCAAAATGCTCACTTCGCTAGAGTACATGCAATGTTTTGTTTTTTGTCATTATATGCCACCTACACACTTTAACATATTTAAAAGAGCAAAATTCACAACAGCTATGTTCAATACATCTTAGAAAACCAAATGTTTAAAGCTGAAATGTGGAATTTTTGACCCTGTTTACACCTGGTGTTAAGATGTGTCTCGGATGATCCGATCACATATGGTCAGGCGAGACACATCGTTGTTTATACCTGGTTGGATAAATGCATCTCCTGTGACCACTTGTGTTCGGATTTCATGGGGAGGGTCTCTGATTTCATGATTACATACATTAGTCACTCTTATCAGTGTGTTACTGCATGATATTAAACTGCAAAAAAAAAAGTAATAATTCACAAGGAAATTGCTAAGAACCTGAGTGCTGTTTTTCCCAGATGCAAATTAAATTAAATTCAATCTAAGCACAAGCGTGACATTTCGAGCAGAATTCTCCATTATTTTAGTGAAAAACCTGAGTAAGCAGAACTTCAGATGTGTGTACTTGTCATCTGTGTCTCTACATGTTGATATCAGACACACTGAAGAAGATCTGTGAAGTTCTCTGGCTTGTGTATGTGTTCGCTTTTAAAAATTTTCCGATCAGACGGTTATTTTCTTTTTTAAAGCTGCTTGTAACAGGCAAAGTGTAAACTCTTGTTTTAGTGCAATGGTGGATTGACAGATGCGCTTCACTGCTGTCCAGGACGCATAAGTGTTTACACCTCAAATGTGATGGGGTTACATGCGTTTTTGACATACATGTGTATTTTTTGTGATTCGATCACAAAACATTTTAGAACCCATTTAAACCTGTATTTAGCACTGACCACTTGTGATCGGATCACCTGAAAAGCATCTTAATACCAGGTGTAAATGGGGTCTTTTATTTCAAACAGGTTTCCGAACCCTCCAAAGTCCAACCCCAAACTCAGGCCATTGGTTAAGGCCAATATTTTTGTGTCAGGCTGGTCAGGATTCTCAAACAAGCAAAGCAATGTTTTGATAGCACCACAGAGCCACAGTGTTTCTGGGAAATTAACCTACAAATGGCTTACTTGTAGTTTACTCTGCATATTAAACTGGGATAGGAGAAAATATTTGAACATTGAAACATTACCCACTTCAGCTTTTAAAAACATTTTTTAAAAAGCCTCAGTTTTTACATGCTTATCAATGAAGGTAAAATGTAGTAACAACGCAGCACTGGCCCGATGTGACAGAGGCAAGTGACTGAAGATGATTGGACAATTGACAGCAGAAGTTTAGGGCTTGGTCTTACTTTATTATCTTCCGCCACTTGTTTTCCAACAGAGAATCCAGGCCAGAACCTGAACAGAGTGTTTCAGGATGTTCCGAAGCGAAGAACCGGCTTGGAAGGCTCCACACGGCCAGGTCTGTTTCACGCCTTCCCTCACGTGTTACGGGTTTCTGGAGTTTCAGATCTGCTGTGTCTGTATGTTTCTGTTGTGCTGGTCTGTTTCTTCTCGATCTCTGGCCTGGAATCTGTTGCAAAACAAGTGTTCAGTGAGAGAAACAGGGGTGCAAGGGGTGTGACTGGAATTTAAAGGGATAGTTCACCCCTCAGAAAACATTCTTCTTCCGTAGAACACAGCAGGAATTATTTATAGCACAATAAATAATTGTTCTTTTCAAAAAGTTGTTCTTTTCCATACATTGAAGGTTAATTTCTGTCTGTTCCTCACACAAATCTGTTATTGGTATAGACTACTTTTATGGTGCATTTACGAGTAATAGTCCTCATTTGCTTTCATTGAATGGAAGAGAGCCATGTAAACATTCTTCAAAATTCTCTTTGTGTGTTCCATGGAAGAAAGTAAGTCATACAGGTTTGAAACGACATAAAGGTGAGTAAATAATGACAGAATTTGCATTCTTGGGTAACGTATCACTTTTGAAGACCCTGTTTTGCACCAGAATACAGCTTTTTACAGTATATGCTAAATCTGTGCTACATTTAAACTTTGGCCTCAAATATTAGTTTCAAACTGTGGAAAACTTTTTTGTGAGTGTTATCAAGTCTAAATTAGTGTTCTCTGCGTAGTTTTCCATCATGGAGGTCCTTGAAACGTCTGTCCTGTTATTTTGTGGTCTGATTATGTGTATATATACGTGTATATATGTGTGTCTGAATCCTTTAGACAGATCCACAGTGCCACCACATCACAACTGGTGGTTGAGTCTCCCCCAGGGCGGCGCTGTGGGTGGCTAGCCACCCCTGTGTGTGTGAGGAAGAGAGAGAGCATTACTTCCACCTCACATACACGTCCAGCTGCTCTTCTAACACTCCAGTGACTCTGACATTGCCCCGCTGCCCACTGCTCATCGCCCCATCGGAGGGCACTTCTCTCTGACACTTTTTCCTCTGTTCCCATCTGGCTGTTATTCTATCTATCATTCTATCTATCTGTCTCTCTCTCTTTCTTTGTTTATAATTTTTTGACCCACCTGATCATCCCTGAGTGTGCTGTTGTTTGTCATTGCTTCTGTCCAAATCTTGCTGATTCTTTGTTGTATGGAGTCTGTGGACATAAGAGGATAGGAAAAAGTTTCAGTCTGTGTACAGGAAGTGCTGTTGTAGCCAGGGGCAGTGCAGGTGCCGATATGTGCAGTAGTATAGACAAGCAAATGTTTGATAATTATTTTTTAGTTCTGTGCAAATGAGTCTGGTACTCGCAAGGACTGTGGTTGCTTTGATGAATGCATTTTCATTATTGACATTAAAATCAAAAGAATACTTCACCCAGAATTAAAATTCTGTAATTATTTACTCACCCTCTTATAGTTCCAAACCCATGTGCTAGTTTCCTTTTAACACAAAAAGTAGAGGTTTTGAAAAATCTTCACTCAAGTCTTTTTGACACAACAACAGATCTTTGTGACCATGTCAGTTAAGCTTCTACAAAGGCAAAAAAGCGTGTGTTCTGGCATTATTTGAAAAGCAAACCGAAATGTAAGTCACTTTTCTTTTGGGTGAATTATTACAGTACTTTAACTTAATTTATAATACCATTTTTTATATTTGAGCTGTGTGAAGATGTATGAAAATTACAGTATCTGCTGTGCTCCATTTCATAACAAAATAGGTCAATATTTTGTTACACATGAAATGCTGCTGATACAGTTGGCTGAGTTCTACATGTCTCATTGTCTAAACTTTTTGTATCTTCACAGGTAACATCACCACACGCATCCGCACACCTGAGACAGGCTCAGATGAGGCTATAAAGTCCATCTTGGAGCAGGCCAAGAGAGAGTTGCAAGTGCAGAAAGCAGGTGAGTCATGTTCCTCCATCGGGTAGATAGGCAGTCAGGGCTCTCACATGTGTTTTTCCATTTTACCCTGAATATGTTGCGTCATTACCTTGAGGATAGATCTCTATATTGCCAAAAATATTGTATCAAATACAACAAGTATAATATCGGTCCTCGTCCCCTTTTTTGAATGTTTAAAATTCCCTCATTTACACTTTTCCTGTCCAAGCTTGTGTACTGGAATTAAACTGTTTCTTCCCCACCTGCCACTGCAGACGGCGTGGGGGAGAGGCAACGACGATCAGGTTACCACAGAGGGTCGGGCAGCTATTTCCAAATATATGCACAGAGTCTAAGACTTGGTGAGGTTTTGTACTGTCTGTTAAAAGTTTCCCCCAGATTTTACCCCCACGCCAAGAGCACTACTGCTTTCAATAAACTTCTGTCATAAATCTGAGTCATGGTGATTTATGACCGATGTATGTCATAAATATACATCAATAAAAACCCTGTGTATGAACACGTGTTGAAAAATCTTTTAAAGTATAGATCACAGAAAACAGATGTTTTTGTCTACCATGTCTTTCCTTTTGTGTAGCTTTATTATATAAAACTGTTTGCAGATAAGCTCTTTTACTGTTATTATAAGAGTACAACATTTACATGATCGTATATGTCACATCAAATACCGAATTATAATCCATTGAAAATATTGTTATTGTGAGCGATCTGTTACCAGGACCCTTTAAAGGAATAATTCACCCACAATTCTCATCAGTCATCTACTCACTCTCATGTTGTTAGAACCTGTTTGACTTTCTTTTATTCTGTAACACAAAAGAAAACATTTGTTAGAATCTTCAAGTCGCTCTTTTTCTTCCAGTGCAAGGATAAAAGAACGATAAATATATCAGGAAAATAGCCCATATGACTTCTGCACCATATTCCAAGTCTTCTGAAGAAATATGATAACTCTCTGTAAGAAAAAGGAACACAATTTATGTTGTTATTCACTGAAAATCTTCCCTTACATTGTAGCACTCAAATGTCATTCTTTCACATAATTAAGCTTCGAGCTTTGCAACCAGTTACGAGACGTGTGAGAACCATTTCGCATCAGTGACATCAAACCTTGCATGACTCATCTTGACATGCAATGTCCAATTATGTGCAAGTGCAAATAAAAATTTGAAATCAATGGAACATTTATAGTGAAGAACAACTTTAGTTATTAAAATAAAGAGGAAAGAAAGTCATACTGGTTTGGAAGGACATGCTGGTGAGTAAATGATTTTGGGTGAAAAAACACATTTCAGTTTATTTTAATTGACAAACAATATGGTGGCATGTAATTTATAAATAAAACCATTTGTGACCACTTACATGTTTTTGTCTGTTCCTGCAGCCGAAAGTGCGCAACCTCCGCCCTCCTCCAGCAACTCTGACGAAAACATTCGCTCCATCCTCGAGCAGGCTCGGAGAGAGATGGAGGCCCAGCAGGTGGCCCTGGAGCCCGTACTGAAGGCCAGCTCCATGGCCCCGACCGATCTCTCCCTCCTGGGCTCCAAGCTCTTGAGTTCCCCGCTATCCACCCTCTCCTACACTCCTATTGCTCAGTCTCTGAAGAAGCCCTCCACTTCCCCTCTCCTGGACTTCCACCCCGGGGTGAAGAAGGAGATGGGTGAGGTAGCTGTGTCAGAAATGGGGCTGGATGGAGGGGTCAAGCTCGGTCGTCTCTCTGAGAGTGGAGGAGGTGTTGGTGGAGGTTCTTGGAGGGAGCACTGGTGGAGCTCTGGATTATCTGAACGCCGTGTAACCGGGCAGCACTCTGTAAGCGAAGACACCCACAGTCATGAAGATAGCAAGGAGGTACACTGCTTTCCCAAGTTGTATCATGAGGAGTTCAAGGTCTGGGCTGTAAACCAAAAGGTTGTAGGTCCAAACCCACAATGGATGATCCATGAACTGACACCACTGATAAAGTCGTTTAGCCCTGTAATGCATGCTGTATAAGTAGGGCCGTGCTGATACAATCATATACTGAGATATTGTGGCACATTTTCTCAAAATATTGGATCGATACTTTAGATTCCTGTATCAATATTTTTATTAATCTATTTGTGTATTCATATAATGTCCTAAAGTTGAATAATGAAGCAAGTTGTCTAAATAAGCACAAACGCTTTGAGTCCAATGTTTGTCGCAGTTTCAGTCGCGGCCCAGTTATGATATTGTAATGTATCGTGATATGTATTGCAATACATTTTGTGTCCTGAGGTGGTTGGTGAAACCCAGATCTAATTGTAAGTAGCTTAGAATAAAAATAAGATATTGGATAATTATTAGCGCTGCTTGCTAGGCAAGTTTTGTTAGTAGTGTTTGCTAGGAATTTTAACAAACCCTTATACAATCAGTATAAGTATTAAAGTTTGAGGTGTAACTTGATGCCTCAAATCAAGTGGCTTGTGAAGGAAAGGTGTGCTGCTATTTTTATAAGCAATCAAATTTACGAAATTGCCTGGTACACAAAAAAAAACCCATAGACTTACATTGATGGAGGGACCCAAGTTATATCTAAAAAACTGTATATAATAGATATTTTGGGGTGGGCTACTTTGCCCTCTTGCCAGTAAGTAGCCAACTAGCAACCACCAAGAACCCCTTAGAAACCACCCAAAATATCTTTGCAACTGCACAGAAATGCCTTGCCAACCACCAGGGACACCCTAGCATTGTGGTGGTGAGTTTTGCACAGGCAGGCACCACTAACACTTTCTTCAGAAAATATAAAAAATCTGGTTGCCAATCATACTATCAAGCTTCACTAAGTTACAGTGGATGTGTGTGTATCCCTGTATGTCACATATGGTGAACAGTCCTTTATTTAGATTTTTAGCATATTTAAATATGATGCAAATATTTAAGTGTCAATAAGGATTAAATAATATTAAAGAACAAACCATTATGATTGATATATTTACAATATTTAGTTTTTAAGTCCATGCAGAATATTGGCACACTTACCAGAGTTCTAGAATAGCCCACTTCACTCTTCTTCCTTCTTGAGCCTTATACAGTTTCACCATACGTCTCACCCCCAACTCTGTTACTCTTTACCCCCACCAGAAGCTCCCTCGACTGGGGAGCACTGCGCCCATGGCTCCTGCCTCGTCCCTGGATTATTGGAAGGACTGGCCCAGCTCAGAGTCGCCCTACTCCCAGAGCTCAGAGCTCAGTCTGCATATGCCCAGTGGCAGCGAGACCCCTCAGAGCAGCCCACTGCCCTCCTCCTCACCTTTACTGTCCCTCCCCAAAGTCGCCAAACCTGTGGTGGCCCCGCTCACACCTGAACAGTATGAGTACTACATGTACCAAGAAGTGGACACTGTGGATCTCACGCAGCAGGTCAAAGACAAGCTGGCCAAGAATGGCATCTGTCAGCGGATCTTTGGAGAAAAGGTCAGTGATTTTCAGATTAGATACGCCTCCATCGATTACTCATCCACCGTTCCCAGAGGAATGCAGGACTAAACAATGAGGATTTTTTTTTTCTGCTGGCCCAGTCTTGTCACTAGTTAAGCATGAAAAGCTGTGCCTTACATTGATTTACCTTTGTGTCTCTAACAGGTGTTTTTTTTAGGCATGAGCAACAGTGCAACTTGGTGCATTATTAAATAATGTGTGGCCACAGGTGTGTGTTTACAGGATAGTGATTTTAATACAGCTTTTTTTTTTACTTGCTACTACTTTACTTTTGAGCAGTTAGCCTTACAATTTTCATGTGGTGGATAATGAAACTGACAACAACAAAAATTCTCTGTGAAATTACCATCCTCATCTAAATAACAGTTAGATTTTTTAGAGAACGATCTGTTTTATAAATGTTTTACATTTCTGTGGCAATATTATCATTAGCCCCACCACAAATAATTATATATATATTTTTTTTGTGACATGTCTGTAAATGTTTCAGAATAATTTATTTATCATTTTCATTTCAGTGTTACATTTTCTTTACAAAAAATAAATAGTTCAAGTTTCTACTTCCGAATAATAGCTTGAATTACAGCTACACATTCATGAACTCACTTTTGATAGAAAACAATGGCATAAGGTGGAAAACAACATTCTAACAGATGCTTTCAAGACAGTCACAAGACATTCTTACAATTCTGACAAAACCTCATCTATGTTAGCCAGCTGGCAAGTTGGTGACTCATTTCAATCGGCTAAATGCAAAGCAAAAATGAGGTTAAGTACATCACAGAAAGCTAAAGGTTTAAGTTTGCAAGGCATGAAAAAACATACTATACATGATTGCAAGATGTAATGACAACATAACATTTGCCTGATTGGGCAAGTGACAATCCTGAAATGATTTCCCTTCAACTGAGGCTTTTGATTGCTCATGTGTCTGTTTCATTTTTATTTTGCATGCAAATCTATGAGTCTGTAATATCAGCTGCAACTTTCTTCTTATTGCATCATGAAATAACTTCATATTTGTTTCAGAGCTGTTTTTCTCTGAATCTGATGTACCATATCCCCTGTGTGTGTGTGTGTGTGTGTGTGTGTGTGTGTGTGTGTGTGTGTGTGTGCGTGTGTGCGTGTGTGCGCGTGTGCGCGTGTGCGCGTTGCAGGTGCTGGGCCTCTCTCAGGGGAGTGTAAGTGACATGCTCTCTCGGCCGAAGCACTGGAGCAAGCTCACACAGAAAGGAAGAGAGCCGTTTATCCGCATGCAGTTATGGCTGAACGGAGAGCTGGGTCAGGCTTTGCTGCCTATGACCGGACAGACACAAGGTAGTACCAAGATACTGTTTATACAGTACATAATATACACATGCATGGTCTTAAATTAGGGGCACTACTGGAAACTATATTTAATCTGTCAAAATATGTATCAGTTGTCCTAAAATAAAGATCTTGTCATGGCCTTGATCAACATTTAATTGGATTTTGATATGTGTGATGGTGTGGATTTTTTCTATAGTTTGTGTTGCAAATTCAAATTGAGAAATATAAAGTGATAGTTCAATAATAAATGAAAATTCTCTCATCATTTACTCACCCTCGTGCCATCCAAGATGTGTATGACTTTCTTTCTTCTGCAGAAAATTTTGAGAAGAATATGTCAGCTCTGTTGGTCCATACAGTGCAAGTCAATGGTGATCAAAACTTTGAAGCTCCAAAAAACACAAAAATACAGCATAAAAGTAATCCATACAACTCTAGTGGTTTAATTTATGTCTTCTTATGCAATCTAATTGGGTTTGGGTGAGAATAGAACAAAATATAACAAGGCAAGATCATGATTTCAAGCTCAATTACACTTCCTATAGCGCCATCTAGCGCTTTACGCAAACATCAAGCACTAGGAAGTGTAAACGAGCTTGTAATCATGATGGTGCCCAGAGACTGCAATGGCAAGATATACAGTAAAAAAACTGTTATATTTTGGGCTCTTAGGAAAAAGTGCAAAGTAGAATTGTACAGATTTTAACACTTTTTAAATATACATATATTTACAATAGAGGGGAAGTTAAAAAATGTGGCTAGTGGACAAGAAAATTAAGAACAAATCTGGCAAAAATGTAACATTTTAACACTCAATGTTTAGCTTTTAGAATCTATTCTTTAAAATTAAAAACACATTAATTAATTGTTTAAAAATTTCAGAGGGAACAGAAAAGTGCCCCTAATTGAAGAGTCACCCACATGCACAGAGGAAATCAGCTTTAAAAGCATCATACTTGGACACGTAAACACAAAACATACATAGTGGCCCAAGACGGATATGAAAGAACCTGTCATTGTGATGTGGCTTTGGTTTCTTGGTTTTACTCCTCACAGTCAAAGCCACCATTCATTCTGCTCACTTATCGTTTGGCATGGGCGTTTGAGAATGTAAAACTTTGCCCTTCATCTCCTTTTCACAATCATCTCTGTTTCTCCCCTCCAAAACTAGAGTACAGTCACTTTCAAATATTTTACACTGAAAGTATCACAGGAAGGAAAGCAGGGTGTCTAGTATGCAACCGAAACACTCACACTCGTGTTCAGACTTTACTGAATGTCTAGTAATATCTGTCTCATGTATGTCATTTTTCTGTTTCTTAAATTTATTTCTCAGACTAAAATTGTGTATGCAGAGACAGCTATAAGTAAGAGATTTCTTGGTTGACTTCCCCAAAATGTGTGAACACTGTGGCTCTGTGGTGCTATAAATACATTGCTCTGTTTGTTTGAGTATCCTGACCAGAATGACACTGCAGAATTGGCTTATCAAATTGCATGAGTTTGGGGCGGGGCTTTCTGTTTATCCAACTAGTAGAAGTCAGAGGTGGAGTGTTCAAGAACCATGAGTTGTCCACAATTGACTGTAAACTCACAATTTTTTCCCCATTCTGGTATATAACGCCCAATTGTCCTGCCCTGCATTTCTTTCTCATTGACTTTCATGTTCCACTCTGAAATATGTCACATTATGGATGTAAAATGGGTTGTGTATGTCATTTCATGTTATCTTTAAGACAGGGCACCATGAAATGCCTTGAAAAAAGACAATTCTTTTTTTTTTCTTCCAGAAAATGCTAATGGTTGCATTCCTTTAATGGTTTGACAGATACTGGTTTTATTCTGGCTTTAATAAAAAACCGTGGGCAATCCAAATCTCAGTGTAATTCTTTTGTAGTTCAGCCAGCTGGACCTTGGTTGCCCTACGGTGGAAGAATTTAAATTACTCATGATTAAATGGATGCAGAATCATACTTTCAGTTGACCCACTTTAGGACACAGTCATTATGTTTGGAAAAAAGCGTCCTGTAGATCAATCTCAGATGTTTATCAGAGTGCTGGAGAATTATGTAGTTGTATTTGTTAAGGCAAGCATCACTATTCCTATTATTGCTCTTACAATGGCAAAATACCCTGGCATTGTGGTGGTGGGTTTTTCACTCTTATTTATAAAAATATCTAGCTGTTATTTTGCAGTTCAGGGCCTTCTTAAACCCTGTTATGCTGTTTATTAGCAGTCATAAATTGTTATATTTTCATTGACCTGGATTTCAAGGAAAGCTGTTGTTGGGGGGTTGGGTTAAATTGATGCAGCGTGGATGAGGAGGGGGGGTTGTCTCACAGGGGCCATCCAGAAAAGGCCCCCTGGGCTCTCTCAAGGGCCTCCTCGAGCTGTTGTAATCAATTGGCCCATCAGTGCGGGGATATATGATAATTACCCGCCTCTCCTTCTCTGTGACTGGCTGCCGAGCACCCCATCATGCTCCAGTGGCTGATTAATATGCAAATAATCAGCCGATGGAATGATAAATGGGAGTCAAGCTGTGCGTGTGAGTGCGGGACCGATTATGATGAATAGCACTTGCTCGCTGTCCTACTTAAAAGAAGCCTTTCTCTGTCATTTTTACCGCAAATTAAGCCAAGTAATATATAAATTATAGTGATGAGATCAGCCGTAGAAACAAGAGGTGGATAAAAATGGAATAGAAAATGATCAACTTTGGAAATGAGGCTGAGCTTATACAGAAATGTAAATGTCAGACCGCCATCCTGTTTAATCCAAGCTGTGAATAATTTAAAAGTACATTAAGATCCTGCTATGGTATTTTATTTTAACCATACAAGAAAATTAGGGCTGGGTGGAATGACAGTATATAACGTGCAATGATAGAAATATGTCAACTGGTGGAGATTTTGCAATACTATTGATACGGCGGTAGATATGTTTGCATGGATGTCAGTAAGCTTTATGTTATTTACACGTGAGAATGATGGAGAAACAGAGAATACAGAACGGGACGTGTCCCATGCTAGTCAACATGCTTTGTTTGGCACTTGATATTAAGATTTTTGTTATATAATGTGGAAGATAAATGTAAAAGGGGAGACTTGTAGTGTTTAATCTTTTGTTGCATTGAGAGTTAGTAGAGTTTTTGTTATGTTTGAGTTTTGGAGGTTACTGTGATGGTGAAGAGTGGAGCTTGAATTTAGGAATTGCTATGCTAATCATAGCATAGTCTCCCCCGTTAGCATGCATTTAGCATACTATCATTCACTGTACAAGCTACTTAATCACAGACAGAGAATAATTTGAGTTTATTTAACATGTCTAATTTAGTTGGGTTTACTCAATTTAATTAGGTTCACTCTACTTGAAGTATTTAAGTTGAGATTACATGGTAGTTTTAATTTAAGAAAACTCATTTTAAACACATGGAACCACTGTCCATGTTTAGTCAAGTTAAGTGATTGAATGCAATGTTATTTCCGATGAGATGTGTGCATATAACAGATTCAAACGTGGCTCATACACTCATAATTATAATTAAAATTATAAGTTTCATAATATTATTTTTACTGTTTTGAGTCTTCTACTTTTAACTTAATTGTTACATAATGTGAAGCAGCTGTTTTTGTACAGATGCTAGACTTATCATTCATGCTATGTCGTATACATGCATAATCGTATCTTTTGGTTTATATCATAAAATTACTATATTATAATATAAAGCATTACTGTGATATAAAATGATATTGTCATGATATATCCAAGACATACATACATATCCCTAACACACAGAATAAAACATAAGAGTATATGTTTGTACACACATTCCTTTGGTAATGTGCCAGTGTGGATAGTTGGGGCAAATGTGTGTTTAAATTAACCGTCCAGGCATGAACGATTTGGTAGATAATCTGAACAGCAGGCACCATAATGGCCCGGGCTTTAGAGGTCTGTAATGGCTTTTCTTTCTTCCAGCTGCCCTGTTCTGTGCCTCGCAGCTTTCAGCACTGAGCACTTAGCACTGAGCTAATGCACCTCTAGCACACAAAAAAAAATCTGAATGGGGCAGGACACAAGAAAGAGACAGAATGTGGATATGAAACCGGACGCTTTGATGCCTAAGACTGAGTTAGGTCAAGCGGTTGATATGCATCAAATACGCTGATTTATAGGGAGAGGAGCCAGTTATTGCTTTATAAAGAGTTGAAGGAATGGTACATGCCAAAATGAAATTTTTTGTATATTATTGATTATTTAGTAATACATATAATTTACCCTTCTATCTTTCCAAACCTGTATGACTTCCACTCTTCTGTTTAACACAAAAGAAGACATTTTGAATAATGTACTAGTCGCTCTTTTCCATGCAATAACAATGAGTTGGAACTGGAGCTTTCAAGCTTTTAAAGAATGCAATAGTAGTCCATAAATGTAATCTGTATTACTTGAGCTGTTTTCCAAGTCTTCTGAATATATAAGACAGCTTTTTGTGAGGAACAGAGCAAATATTAAGTTCTTATAATCTTTGTTCAGACCAGTTTTGTGAACCAAATCATTGAAAAGAATGATTCAGACGTCAACATTTCTCATGAAATTTCTCCTGCTGTGTTCAAAGGAAGAAAGAAAGTCATACAGGCTTGCAATGACATGAGGGTGAGAAAATGATTGCATATTTTCATTGCAGACAAATATAGAAAGTAATCATTTAGAAACAGGAAATTAACCAGAAAGCAACACTAAAAGGTGAAATAAACCCTCAACAAACGGATATGCTACAGATGTGCCTGCAACTTCTTACCACACAAGGTCCTTCCTGTTTGCTATCTGTTGTCCTCTAGCTAGTGTCCTGTATATTGCCTGTCCTTACTGACCCTCATTAGAACGACACACTCAACTGGGCTAAAACAAGCTCTCCTCCAGGGTGTGTGTGTATGCATAGGTGTGTGTACATCTTTATAGCGTTTGGTGTGTGTGTGTGTGTGTGTGTGTGTGTGTGTGAGTTGAAGAGCTCTCCATGACCCTTCATCAGTCTCTGCAGATCCTCTCCTCTGAATGTCAGTCTGTCCTTGCTATCCTCCTATCAGAATCTATTTAAGATTAGCTCGCATTGGTTGTGGTGTTTTTAAAAACGTTTTTTTTAAATGTTTTTAGGCCTAACTATATGCCATGCGACTAGATTCCAGCGAATTTGTCTGTCCATGCTGAATGTGATAATGCAGCACAATGCGGCAAAATCCGAACATGTTTGATGTTTAATGTACTGTTATATATTATTTTAGACAGACAGAACAATCTGAAGATCTGTGCTGAGTTTGGAGGATGTAGCTTTAAAGCTCTAGGGGGAGTTACAATTGAAAATTTTGGTCTTGGTTTAGGGATTTTGGAAAAACCCAAAACCATGTCTGTAGAATAACACTGTTTTGGCATTGTCAAGTCAGCATATTATTCCTACTGTTCAGAGCTATGTGCTTGTTTATTCCAACAGCTAAAAGACTGCAACTTCTTGGGATAGTTCACTCAAAAATCTCTCATTTACTCACCCTTATGCCATCACAAACTAAGATTATTTAAGTATTTCTCAGCTCTGGAGGTCCATACAATGCAAGCGAATGGGTGCCAAACTTTTGTAGCTCCAAAAATCACATAAGTCAGCACTGAAGTAAACCATAAGACTCCAATTGTTAAATCAATGTCTTTTGAAGTGATATGATAGGTATGGGTTAGAAACAGATTCATATTAAAGTCCCTTATAAACTATAAATTATACTCCCTGCTCAGTCAATCTCCAATTTAACTTTTACATTCTTCTTCTTGTGTTTTTGGTTTTTCACATTCTTCATGCATATCACCCCCTTCTGGGCAGGGAGAAGAATTTCTAGCAAAAAAGGACTTAAACATTGATCAGTTTCTCACCCACACCTATCATATCACTTCAGTGGATTACTTTTATGATGCCTTTATGTGCTTTTTGGAGTGTCAACATTTTGGCACCCATTCACTTGTATTGTATGGACCTACAGAGCTGATATGTTCTTCTAAACATCTTAATTTGTGTTCTGCAGAAGAAAGAAAGTCATATGCACATGAGATGGCATGAGGTTGATAAAAAATGAGAGAATTTTCATTTTGGGTTAACTATCCCTCTAACTGCTCCTATTTTCATTTTGCGTGAATATTTGTGACTACATAAGATGTAAGACACTACCGGTCTTGTTAGGTGCTAAGCTTTCTTGCATCAGATATTGTGATGCACACATTTATTATAGACCATTTTGTAGGGCCCTGCCAGCATGTTAGAGCCTGTATTGCATATAGGACGGGCCAGCCATGGATGTTTGGTTTAAATCGGATGTGAGTTCTAACATGACACTGACCTGTTGTGTGCATATGAAACACAATCCCATCATGCATCGAAATTAGGGGTGGACAGATGTAGGCTTTAATATTTGTGCTGCTTATTCCAGCTGAGTGTGTGTGTGTGTGTGTGTGTGTGTGTGTGTGTGTGTGTGTGTGTGTGTGTGTGTGTGTGTGTGTGTGTGTGCAAGGCCACACGCATAGCTGCATTAACCAGCTGTGTGTCCAGATGTGCTGCCCCTCCCCCCTCCCGTGTCACACACAAACATACACACTGGTTAATTGCAACATGTCACGGGAACATCCTGTTATTTCTGCTTGTGTCCCTAAAACATCTCCTACCTCCCTCCCACACACACACACCGCGCCGCCAGTCAAACTGTCACCAGGCTGTGCGTGGTCTTGCTGCAGATCTGATATGACTGGCTGCTCCCCGCCTTGAGCGCCCTGCTCTCTGCTCACTGTGTCCCCCAGCTCGGCAGGCAGCTAATCCAAACTGACGCTCCCTCCCGATGCTCTCTTCACCACCAGCACTGCACTGCACTGCCACAGCACAAAAATCTGATTCAGGGAGAAATAGAGGGATAGAGGAAGATGGGAAATGAAAGTGAAGATTATTCTAGAGAAAAGAGAATGTTGAGTGCATAGGTATATTGAAGGTTGCACTAACAAGATTTATACTATGGCTGGGTGTTGATAAAGATATCCCTAATCAATTAGATTCTGATTCACAAGCTCTTGATTAGATTTAAACTCAGATTAATTTGGGTATATTTCAGTTGTAATGTCTATTTTGCTTAAATATGAAATCAGTTCTCCCTCAGCTAATGCTTTTAATTATACAGTGGACTTTCTTAGTTGGTACATTATAAAAATATAGATTTTGCTCATTTTATTTTATCATTAGTTTTTTTAATTATTTTGATTACATTTTAGCTTTTTAAAAATGGACAAATTCCATGTGTTCCATCAATTAATATTATGTTTTGTAATTTACAAGTATTATAATGCATATAAATATATAAATATATAATTACATGCTTATTGGTTACATGTATAATTTGGTTACTTATGTAGAACAAACACTAAATCGGTACTGTCTCTTTAAGAATAGGCAGTTCAGTGAGTGTCCCACAGAAGTGTTTTGAATCTGAAAATTTACCAGACATTTTTAGTTGCATAGCAATAAATTTGGTTGCATCTCTCGTTATATATATATATATATATAGCCCCTTATAAACATAAAACAAGTGCAAATTGTTTCATCTAAAAATGTATGTCCGCATGTTGGGGCTGCGAATCTAAGTTGTGAAATTTGTAATTATACCAAGCTATAGAAAGTCAGATTTTTTTTATCAGATTGTTTATTCTTTTTCCAGTAGTGTTGGTTATTCATGTTTTTGAACGTTACACACATTATAGCTGATTGTCTGTAAAGCTGCTTTGGAACAATGTGTATTGGGAAAAGCACAAATAAAAAAAACTATATGTTACAAAGTTTTTTCTACTTTAGCAACAAAATCAATGTTCTCTCTTTGCGCGGTCAAACAAACAAGTGATAGCCAGTGTTGAAGCATTTTAAAATGTACATAAATAATTCTGATTCAAAGTAATGGCCTGGATTGTCCAATCACTGCCAACCATGTTAAAATAAATTTTAGCATAATACATTCTGAATCTATGTGCTGATTACCATTGTACCATGTCTGCCAACCATGTTGAGTGGTGCAAAATGAATCTGCAGCCTGAAACTGAATTTTTGACTGGAAGATTGGTGTGTATACACTTAGCTGCATAGGAAACCTATAGGATGCTCCCTTGCTCCCTATTTAGTGAATGACTTAACCACCAGAACAGTTTGAAATGCACCTTATTTTCATCCTAACTCCGTATAAAGCCTCTGAAAGCATCTTTTGTTTTCCATCTTTTGAATGTATCCATTGATTCTCAGTGTGATAAATGAATATAGGATTACTAAGGGAAAATAGCCCTAAAGTCCTCATCTGTGGTTTATTGTGTTGAACAGTGTGCCATTTCATTATAAATCAACAAAAATTTCAAAATGTCATATCGGATGAAACTAGAAACTGTAATATTTTGACTCAAACACGATTTAAACATGAAAACTTAATGAATCTTACCAGATGTAGTTTTGTTGGCGTTTCTCAAAAAGACAAACTCCTTTTCTTAACAGTCCATGTTTACTATATACTTTTGTTGTATTGAAAAAAGCAGTTCTGAGATTCTTTAAAATATCTTATTTTGTGTTCCATGTAAGAAAAAGTCATGGGTTTGGACTGGCATGAGGGTGAATAAAAGCCTATAAACCTGTAAATAAACATTTGTGAAATGGCTAGCATGAGATAGCATTTATACATTTTAAGAACTCTTGAAGTGGAGAACACACATTTGTCACTCTTCCTCATTAATTTAGTTGTCCATTATGCTTCAAGAGAAGCTGTGACTTGGCATGACAAGATGCAGCTGTCACCGTCCATCACTTCCTGTTGCTGAGCAAGTAGACCTTGGTTGGGTTTACTGTTTCATTGGCTACATGCTCCATATTTAGCCAGGCCTTCATCCAGGCCTTCTATTGATAACTAATGCCCAGCCTACGAACAAGGTCACGTGTTGCATTGCAAAAGGTCTCAAGTCTTCCTCTTGTTTCCATAGAGATTACCCCGAAGACCTCGGCCAGCTGTAGTCCTGCCCCAGAATCCCCTCTCAGTTCGGCAGAGGAGTCTGTTAAAAGCCAGCACGAGGAGCAGATGTGCCAAGTGTCCATCCAGGAGGCAAGCGAGACTTCTGAGTCGCAGCCCGGCACGCCTCTACCGTTACCTATACCAGGACACGCGGGCCTCAGCATTCAAGAGATGGTGGCCATGTCGCCGGAGCTGGACACCTACACTATCACCAAGAAAGTGAAAGAAGTTCTCACAGATAACAACCTCGGTGAGTGCATTACAAGATTAGATAACGGCAGATGGAACTTGTGGAGCAAAATGTTTAATGGAATTATGTTCACATGCATATTCAAACAGTAGACACAATCTCTGTTTCCAAACCTAATGAGCTGCCTACCAGCATTTAGGGGCCATTCAAACCTGACACGACTTGCGCTAGATGCAGCACAAGGAATAGAACATAACGCAGGTGTGCCAGTTGAGATTCTTTTTAAGTTGATATGCCATTTATAAACATGGTGCACTTTTGCAAGATGCTGAAAAAACAGCAAGAAACGGTGCAACGGTCAAAGATGGTGTGAATGGCCCCCCATGAAGGCTTTTCCAAACAATAGGTAGCATAATTTTGCTGCCTTTGTAGATACCTTGTTTTTGCCAGCATTGTATGTATTTTTCATGGCTTAATTAATTCCAGAATACATTGCAACAAAGTAAAAAAAAAACACAAGATGGTATTTATAAATATAACATTCAATTTATTCAATGCTGCAAAGTGTTGATAAAATTGTTCCATCTCATTAATTGTTATGGATGATACTTTGAATTTGTAGTTTGACAAAGTTTGCTACTCTTAATGTAAAGGAATAATTCACCCAAACATTGTAATTCTCTCATCATTTACTCACCCTAATGCAATCCCAGATAAGTATGACTTACTTTCTTCTGCAGAACACAAATTAAGATTTTTAGAAGAATATCTCAGCTTTGTAGGTCCATACAATGCAAGTGAATGGTAGCCAGAACTTTAAAGCTGCAAAAAGCACATAAAGGCAGCAAAAAAGTAATCTATATGACTCCAGTGGTTTAATCCATGTCTTCGTAAGTGATATGATAGGTGTGGATGAGAAACAGATCAATATTTAAGTCTTTGTTTACTACAAATCTCCACCTTTGACCAGCTCCAACCAGTAGGTGGCGATATGTACAAAGAATGTGAATTGCCAAAAAACAAAAGAAGAGGCATATGGAAGTGGAAGTGGAAGTGAAAGTTGAGATTTATAGTAAAAAAAAGAAATTGCAACTTAAACATTGATCTGTTTTTCACCCACACCTATAATTGCAGCAAAGCTTTTAAAGGGGGATAACTGATCAGATCTAACTAGAATGCATAAATGTATACAAAATACAACTAATACAAATTAAAAAATTAAAAATGTGTGTAACTAAATCTAAAACAGTGATGAACAACAGTATTTAACTGATCTGCTCTAACTAGAATGCATAAATGTACATGTTATTTAACCAATGAAACTAAAACACACACACACACACACACACAATTAAAGGAATATTCCGGGTTCAATACAAGTTAAGCTCAATCGACAGCATTTGTAGCATAATATTGATTACCCCGAAGACCTTGCTCAATCTTACAGCTCAAATAATGCACAAGTTTTAATAGAAGAATTAATTTAAGTGCATTTATAAAATTATATGCTTCACATTTCAGCCTTTAATTATTGTTTTTGACTATCAACATTATGCCACAAATGCTGTCCAGAATATTCCTTTAAGCAATTTAATCTAAAACTGACAGTATTTAACTAAATATTTTGCTACAAAAACAGAAGGTGTAATATGTTGTGCAGGTTCTTTTGGGAACACTGTTGAATGATGACTCGATGGTGAATGATGAAATGAACAGTCCAAATGAACTGATTCGATTAGCTAAAATGAATTGCATTTCCAAAGCTACTTTCTAGTAAAGTGCAATTTATTATTACTAAATCTTGTTTTTAAGGCTGTGTGCCCAATACAATGTGACAAAAACACTGCCTCTCTCATTCAGGGTTCCCGTGGACCTTTAAAGTCTTAAAATGTCTTAAATTCAGTTTTCCAATCTTTAAGGTCATAAAAAGCCTTAAATATTTTAAATGATACAACAGAAGTCTTAATTTCTATTTAATCTATATACTGCTGGTTTGGACTTGTACTTGTAAAGCTGCCTGGGCTATTTTGAAAATAACTGAGCTATTGTTCTGCCACTGAAAAATGTTTTTTACTCCTGAACACTGATGATAATTATGCAGCTATGGGTATTAATATTATTTGTCCTCATTAGACCTTTATATGCTTTCCCAAATTCGGAAATGAATAATTACAGTCCTTTTTCTGCTGATAAATAATGAATTCTGTATTTTTGGGTGTACGAGAGAGACAAAACAGGTAATAGTGTCTCTCCACACTAGAGGACAGGTGGAGGACAGGTTGACCCTCCTTTAGCACTTAATGGCCGTCCAGTCTGACTGTCTCCCTGCCATAATTAATGAGATGTGAATGGGAGTGTAACACTGGACACAGCTACTTTCTCCTTCACCGTTTAGTTCAACTCACACAGACTGTTGTCCTAATGTTCTTTCACAGTTTTTGTCAAAAATGACATGATGTTGTGTGAATGCACACATTAAAACATAGGTTTTAAGAGAATATGGATATAACGCGCTGCCGCTGCCTCTGCGTAATAATACCATGACAGACTCATTCATCTTGCATTTTTTAGTCTCAGAAGCTACAAAGATTTGTTTTGCTCTGTAGTGGAATTGACCTGTATAAAGTGTAAAACGTAAAGACAGCTGTGTTTGTACGATGAGTCTTTAGGGAAAGAGAGAAGTAATCTTCTGGGATCTCAGGCTTTTGTTTTACTCTGGGGAACATTTCCTTTTTGAACATTGAAGGATCCCAGTTATTGTCAAGAGAATTCAGGTTCCTTTTATTTCTGGTGGTGGAAAAAAATAGTTGAAAGCTTAAGCAGCCATTGAAAGCTCTTTGAAAACCCCCTTTGCCTTGAAAGTGGAGGTTAAAAGCAAAATCAGCCGAGTTTGTTTGATCAAACTTTGATGCTACGGTACAATGAAAACATGGATTATTCAATGCATTGATAGTTAGCAAACTAAATGATGTGCATCAATACATACGTACATTTTCATGTATGCATTTAGCAGACGCTTTTATCTAAAGAGAATTACAAAGCATTCAAAGTATACATGTTTTATCATGTGTTACCTGGGAATCGAACCCACATTGCTAGTGCCATGTTTTACCCCTTGAGCTACAGGAACCCTGTACATTCAATACTGCCCTTCAAAGACAAAACATAGAATCTGCGCAAACACTGAAAAAACAAAGCAATGTGGTTCGCTTTGGTTTTAGTGAGGATTTTGTTGCTTCTGAATCTGAGCATAGTTGAGCCAACCAGGTCTGTCACAAAACTGATCACAATCTATGGCCCCATTTACACATTGCATTAACATGCCTTTTCGGTGATCAGATCATTGTCGGATAGCATTCAAACACATAAAATGACAGGTATAAATGCACCCAAGATGCATTGTGATCGGCTCATGATCAGATCACTGAAATCACATTTGGAGGTGGTCAGGGACGTGTTCTGACCACATTCAAAGAAGGTGTAAATGCAAATGTGTTTACGTTATCCGGATACAACAAAGTAATTCATTATGTGATGAGGTTACTCTACTGTCATCTTTTGTTAAAATGTTGTATTGTGTTCTCTTGCATTTTTCTGTTTATTCTGCCTTTGCCATGTAAAAAAAAACAAAAACAGCAGACACTGCCATCTTGCAATCTGGTCACCCAAACAATGAACAAAATCCCATCAATTATTCCATTGGAATACACTTGGAATATCTCGTCTCTCTCCTCAAATCCCCACTTGCTCACGTCTCTCTACTGTTTTCTAATCACTATGTGGCTCACACAAACACTCACGTGAAACCGGCTTCACTCACACGTTTCTGATGAGAAGCATATTTAGCACTTAAAGAGCAAAGAACACGAGAGGAATATTGTTAAATTTGCTTCAATGACCTGAAATTTTGCTTTTATGGCCACCAAAAACTTTTAATGAAGCAAGAACCCAGACTGTCAAGTGATGGAAAGCATTTGAATTAGCCATCAATGTTTTTGTTATTCACTAAAAGAAGGACATTTTCAGTTTCCACAGCCTCTGATGTAAGATGTATGTCTCATTATCCATTTTCTGAGCACAGTGGAGACGCATTAATGACTACAAGGTGTAAATGCAATCCAGCTATAGAATATCTACTATCTGGATATGCTGAACATGTAAATGCAAGGTGTTAAAGGGGCCTAAGAGACCCAATTTTGGTCATAAAGGTGTGGAGTTACTGCATTTTCCCTTTGCACAGCAGTAAAGGTTTACTGATGAATGATATTGTTTGTGTTTGCTTTACAGGTCAGCGTCTGTTCGGGGAGAGCATCCTTGGTTTAACGCAGGGGTCTGTGTCTGATCTGCTGGCCCGGCCCAAACCCTGGCACAAGCTCAGCTTGAAGGGCAGAGAGCCATTTGTGCGGATGCAGCTCTGGCTCAGTGACCCGCGGAACGTGGAGAAACTCATGGACATGAAACGGATGGAAAAGAAAGGTGCGACCTCCGTAATTTCTCTTCTCTGCTTTTGTCCGTGTCGCACACCACACACTCTGGCTCCTTTCTGCTGTAGTCTGGCCAGACACACCAAGCAACAGCTGTTTGTAATTGTTGGTGTTGTTTTAGAATGTTTTTATTGCAGTGTTTCAAGTGCTTCACGCTTTGGTCAGCATTTGTTTTGTTGGCAGTTCTTTTTCAACATTTGAAAACCATTTGTGTTGTGTGGAATGTAGTCTGTGTCCTTCAAAACCTAGCTTGATGTCAGAGCTGTGGTGCAGTGGTCAATGCAAGCTGATCCAGACACTGAGTCGTGGTGCTCCTGCAGTTGATGCAGGTTCGAGTTCAGCCCTCAAGATTTTTCTGTCACTCTCCACCAGGGCTGGACTGGTAATCTGGCATACCGGGCATTTTCCCGGTGGACCGACACACTTTGGGGCTGATCAGTGTGGACTAGCCACCAAGTGGGCTGGTGGGTCGGCTGCGAAACGGGCCGAATGGGCCGCAATAAACTAAAATGAGCCGCCGCGTTATGCAGAACGGCAGTTGCTATGTAAAATCCCGAGCTGATTTCTCTTCCCAGTCCAGCCCTGCTCTCCACTATGAGTGCATTTACACCAATACGCTGATAACTACTACAAATAAGCTTATTCACAAAATCAGACAATGCAAGAAAATCGCATTTACTTGAGATTCAAAATCATCAGGTTATTCTCTGCTTTTGACGTCAAAGCTTAAACAGACATGCACGTAACACTTTTGCACATTGGATAAGTAGATAAGAACATTGGTAAAGGTGTTTACATGCAATCTGAAATCAGGGTAATGGGCAGCAATCTATCTGTGCAGATCAGTTTTTGCTCAAACTGTTTATGACTGTTATGACCCGATTGTTATGCTTGAGCAGCGAGGCAGACGAGGAGATGCGGATCCAATTGCAGTAGGACTTTTATTAAATAAACAAACAAGAAAACACAAAGGAACATCCCTCAGTGGGGAAATAAAACATAAAATTGAAAACCAAAACACGATGAAAACAAACAGAGAACTCTGGCAGGGAACACATACCGGGCTAACACCAAACAACGACCGACAATGACAAAACAAAGAACCAGGGTTTAAATACACAAAGGAACAAACGAGGGAATGAGGGACACCTGGGGCAACAATCAGGGGAAAACCAATCATAAAAAGAAACTACAAAAGTACTACAAAAAACCAAACAGGAAACAGGAACTAAACTAAACTTCAACATAAAAGCACAGAAACAAAAGACAACAGTGAACATGACAGCATAAAAGAAACTACAAAAGGACTACAAAAACCAAAACAGGAACTAAACTAAACTTCAAAATAACAGTACAAAAAACAAAAGACAACAGGGAACATAACATAACCCCCCCTCAAAAGGACCGGATTCCAGACGGTCCTAAAGAAAACGACAAGAACAACAAAAACAAATAAATGTCCAAGGGGTGAGGGACTGGAACGGGGGGAAAACAGACAGACCAAAGGGGGCACAAGGGGTACAGGGACAGTCCAAGGAGGCACAAGGGGCAATTAGGCAGTCCATGGGGGCACGGGGGGCAATTAGGCAGTCCACGGGGGCAATTAGGCAGACCAGGGAGGCCAAGAGGGCAGACAGGCAGTCCACGAAGGCGCAAGGGGCCAACAGGTAGACCAGGGAGGCCGAGAGGGCAGGCAGGCAGTCTATGGGGGTGTGAGACGGGGCCAGGGTCAGGTGGCCTGGGGAGCCTCCACCGGGTAGGAACAGGTTTAGGAGGCCAGGGAGGTGGCCACAAGACAAGGACCGGTTCAGGAGGTCTGGGAGGTGGCCACAGGACAGGGACAGGTTTAGGTGGCCTAGGAGGTGGCCGTAGGGCAAGGGCTGGTTCAGGGGGCCTGGGAGGAAGATTGGACACTAGGGGAGCTGGCGGAGCCAAGGAGGACTTCTGAGGCGGAGCAGTCGAAGACTTGGGTGGCGGCGCCAAAGGAGGCATAGGCAAGGCCGCAGGAGACCCTGGGGGCGGAGCAGAGGCAGGCAGAGCCGTGGGAGACACTGTGGACGGAGTAGAGGCAGGTTGAGCCGTGGCAGACTCAGGTGGTGAGGCCTTGGGTGGACCAGGAGGCGGAACCGTGGTGGGCGGGGCCAAGAAGGACTTAGGAGGCGGAGCCGTAGAAGACTCAGGAGGCGGAGCTGTGGGAGGCAGAACCATGGAAAGCTCTGGAAACTCAGGGGGCAGAGCCGTGGGAGACTCAGGAGGCAGAACTAAGGGAGGCTCAGGAGGCAGAGCAGAGGGAGGCGGAGCCGAGGAAGGCTCGGGAGGCTCAGGAGGTGGAGCCGAGGGAGGCGGAGCCATGGAAAGCTCTGGAGGCTCAAGGGGCGGAGCCGTGGGAGGCTCAGGAGGCAAAGCCGAGGAAGGCTTTATTGGCGGAGACCTGGAAGGCTCTGGAGGCGGAGCCCTAGAAGGTTCTGGAGTCTCTGGGAGAAGAGCCGTAGGAGGCTCGGGATGCGGAGCCCAGGAAGGCTCGAGAGGCTTGAGGGGCGGAGCCCTGGGAGGCTCGAGAGACTTGGGAGGCGGAGCCCTGGGAGGGTCGAGAGACTTGGGAGGCGGAGCCCTGGGAGGCTTGGAAGACGGAGCTCTGGAAAGCTCGGAAGGCGGAGCTCTGGAAAGCTCGGAAGGCAGAGCTCTAGGAAGCTCGGGAGGTGGAGCTCTGGAAAGCTCGGGAGGCTCAAGGGGCGGAGCCGTGGGAGGCTCAGGAGGCAAAGCAGAGGAAGGCTCAGGAGGCGGAGCCAAGGAAGGCTTTAGGGGCGGAGACCTGGAAGGCTCTGGAGGCGGAGCCGAGGGAGGTGGCGCCGTAGGCAGCTCTAGAGGCGGAGGCCTGGAAGGCTCTGGAGGTGGAGCCGAGGGAGGGTGCGCCATAGGATGCTCTAGAGGCGGAGCCCTAGAAGGTTCTGGAGTCTCTGGGAGAAGAGCCGTAGGAGGCTTGGGATTCGGAGCCCAGGAAGGCTCGAGAGGCTTGAGGGGCAGAGCCCTGGGAGGCTTGAGGGGCGGAGCCCTGGGAGGCTCGAGAGGCGGAGCCCTGGGAGGCTCGAGAGGCGGAGCCCTGGGAGGCTCGAGAGGCGGAGCCCTGGGAGGCGGAGCCCTGGGAGGCTCGAGAGACTTGGGAGGCGGAGCCCTGGGAGGCTTGGAAGACGGAGCTCTAGGAAGCTCGGGAGGTGGAGCTCTGGAAAGCTCGGGAGGCTCGGAAGGCAGAGCTCTGGAAAGCTCGGAAGGCTCGGACTCTTGGACGGTCGAGGCTACTTGCGCTGGCTCAGGGACGGTCGAGGCGACGGGCGCTGGCTCAGGGACGGTTGAGGCGACGGGCGCTGGCTCAGGGACGGTCGAGTCTGCCCCGGTCTGGCTCGCAGACCGGGGCAGGCGACGGGCTCTGGCTCGCAGACCGGGGCAGGCGACGGGCTCTGGCTCGCAGACCGGGGCAGGCGACGGGCTCTGGCTCGCAGACCGGGGCAGGCGTGGGCCGGGAGGCGGACGCCTGTCTTCCTCCTCCTCCAAGGGAAGCCATAGGCGTGGGGGTTGTTCGCTGACAGGATGGGCTGGTGTGTCAGGGAGCGGTGAGCTGCACGCTAGTAGGGTCGTTCCCAGGTAGTCGCGGAAAGTGCAGCCAGGCGCTGCCTGTGGCACCTGCTCCCTCAGCGAGGGGTTCAAGCTGCTCCTGAAAAAGATCATCAGTGCAGAGTCCGGGAAGTCAGTAGCGTTCGCCAGGAGGAGGAAGTAGCGAGCGTGGTCTGCAAGTGGGTAGTGTTCTTGCTGCAGATTGAGCAGCCGACATTTGGCCCGAATAGCTGCTGGATCCATGTGTGGTCGGTCGTTCTGTTATGCTTGAGCAGCGAGGCAGACGAGGAGATGCGGATCCAATTGCAGTAGGACTTTTATTAAATAAACAAACAAGAAAACACAAAGGAACAACCCTCAATGGGGAAATAAAACATAAAATTGAAAACCAAAACACGATGAAAACAAACAGAGAACTCTGGCAGGGAACACATACCGGGCTAACACCAAACAACGACTGACAATGACAAAACAAAGAACCAGGGTTTAAATACACAAAGGAACAAACGAGGGAATGAGGGACACCTGGGGCAACAATCAGGGGAAAACCAATCATAAAAAGAAACTACAAAAGGACTACAAAAAACCAAACAGGAAACAGGAACTAAACTAAACTTCAACATAAAAGCACAGAAACAAAAGACAACAGTGAACATGACAGCATAAAAGAAACTACAAAGGACTACAAAAACCAAAACAGGAACTAAACTAAACTTCAAAATAACAGTACAAAAAGCAAAAGACAACAGGGAACATAACACCGATAAAGGAAAACTGTTCAAGGCGTTTACATGACCACACACATTGTCAGCTTATGAAGCACAATCGGTGTAAGAACATGCATGTAAATGCGCTCAATGTCTGTCCAATAAAAGAGACAAAAAATAGCTTGAAAATTTCTTTTTGGCCTTTTTGTCGTATTTGTAGTATTAATAGAAAGGACAAAAAGTGATGAGGGGATTGGGAAATGACACAAGCTGGACTCTCAGCTCTATAGGTCCATACAATGCAACTGAATGGTGATCAGACTTTGTAACTCCAAAAATCACATTAAGGAAATGTAAAAGTAATCCATATGACTCCACTGTTTAAATCCATATCTTCAGAAGTGATATAATAGGTGTGGGTGAGAAACAGAACAATATTTAAGTTATTTTTACTCTAAATCACATTTTTCAAATGTGAAAGTGAAACTAAACAGACACCACATGTGACTTTCAGATGTGAAAGTGAAAGTGGAGATTTCGAGTAATAAACAAAAAACTCAACCGACTTAATTTTTTTCTGTTTCTCAGAACACCTATTATTTTGCTTCAGAAACATGGATTTAAACACTGGAGACTTATGGATTACTTTTATGTTTCCTTAATGTGATTTTTGGAGCTACAAAGGTCTGATCACCATTCAGTTGCATTGTGAGGACCTACAGAGCTGAGATATTTTTCTAAAAAATCTTTCTGCTGAAGAAAGAAAGTCATACACATCTGGGATGGCATGAGGGTGAGTAAATGATAATAGAATTAAACATTTTGGGTGAACTATCCCTTTAATCACCTGGCTGCAGCTTGACAATTTAGTATTTTCCTTTGAAATTGTTGTGGAACGTCAGTCTCTGAGCACGCAGTGCATATTTACAACCAGTACCTGCTAATTATCAGCAACTGCATGTTTATCCAGTATTGATTCTAGCTTGTGAAGAAAACAATCTTTAAGCTGCCTCTCGTCAGCACGGCTCTCTTTAATGCGAAGAGATGTGCGCGAAGCCGGAGATGAGGCGGTCAGGCAGTGGGGGCCGTTTGATTGCTCTTTTTCCCTCTTTAATAGCCCAGATGTGTCCTCTGGCTGCTGAATGGGCCGCACATGCTCTATGAGCCCGCTCGTCTCTCCGCTGTCTGGATTGATGTGGGTGGAAGATGTCAGTTCCGTGATCGGCTGTGACAGGCTGATGGCTCTGTGGGGCTGGCTTACTTAAAGTCCACTGCACTCAGCGCCGGGCCTGCGAGCTTGCAGCAGGCCAAGTGAACATTCCTGGAGTCATTAGGCCTGTTTAACACTCCTCTCTGGCTAAAAATGACATTACTGGTGCTCCCTGGGTGATGATGATGACGATGGTTTTGCTGTGAATCATGCTTTGTGGTTTGTACTTGTGGGGAGAAGGCAAAACTCGACGGTAACTCTACATTCAAAATGAAACGGGCTCAACCATTTACCCCTTCAGCTCACTGTGCTCTTACCATGGACAGAAAGCAGCAGCTTTGCTGTTGTATTCTCTCTCTCTCTCTCTCTCTCGCTCTCTCTCTCTTTTTTTCTCTCTGGCTTTTTCGAAAAGAGTATGAATTTGACCTCAACACTGGCTAGAGGCACAGAGCAAATTAGCCTTGTTTGGCCCTTGTTCTGTGAATTTTGGCCACCAGCGGAATCCTTTGCTGAGGGCTTCTCTTCAACAGACACTGAAATTCAGCAGAAACGACAAATTTCACACACAGCTCTGTATACTTAGCTGGATTCGGCTATTTTAATCAAAAAGGGGCATTAACGTATTTGGTCTTTATTGGTATTTATTCAAAATTTTAAGATGTGACTGGGTGCTTGTGTGATGTGAATGAATGATGAGTGTTTTTAGAATATTTGCCTAAAGCCTTTAAGCTTATCCTGAATCTCCCTTGTGTTGGAGGAATTTCGGTAGTTAACATGGAATACTTTTTGGAAGTTGACAGTCCACCAGTGTTACAGTACATGCTATAATTCTCTTATATAAAACAATTTTAAAAAGCACTTTACTGGTTGTTTAGCATGTTAATAAATGCAGCTTTTTTGACCTCCAAGTAACTGACCAAATGGCATATTTTTTTACTTTAAAAGTCCATTTGTCAGGCCCTGGGTAGCTCAGCAAGTATTGACGCTGACTACCACCGCTGGAGTCGCAAGTTCGAATCCAGGGTGTGCTGAGTGACTCCAGTCAGGTCTCCTAAGCAACCAAATTGGGCCGGTTGCTAAGGAGGGTAGAGTCACATGGGGTAACCTCCTCATGATCGCTATTGTGTGTGGTTCTCACTGTCGTGGGGCACGTGGTGAGTTGTACATGGATGCCGCGGAGAATAGTGTGGGACTCCACATGCACTACCTCACCTCGGTAATGCGCTCAACAAGCCACGTGATAAGATGTGCAGATTGACAATTTCTGATGCGGAGGCAACTGAGATTTGTCCTCTGCCAACCAGATTGAGGTGAGTCATTATGCCACCACTGGACATTGAGCATTCCAAATTGGGGAGAAAATGGAAAAAATTCATTTGTCACACATTTGGGCCATTTAAGATGAGCTAGTGCAGGTAAAAATATGAACTGTAATTGGAATCTCTCTCTCTCTCTCTCTCTCTCTCTCTCCCTCCCTCTACTGTATATATTTATATATATATATCCTTATACATTCATATACATTTTAGCCCAAAGTGTTGGTTTTGATCATTAAAAAGTGCATGGACATTTTATGTGTCAGCTACCCATTTAATATATATATATATATATATATATATATATATATATATATATATATATATATATGTGTTGGAGTTCAATGTTTGAGTTAGATTTACAAAGCTCACAAGTCAATAATAACATTTCTAAATAGAGACTGCCCCCTACTGACTACATAAGAATGCAACACTCATTGGTACTGGCATTTAATTTTATCTAGTTGCACTGTATAACACATTACTGTTCACTGAATAACAAAGATTTTCAGCAACATGTTTACCAGAACATATTGACCTATAAATTTGCACGTTTGTGTTCATATTCCAAGAGTCTTTTGGCATATTAACAACTGTTTTCAATGTGTTTCTCAGCTTACATGAAGCGGCGCCACAGCTCCATTGGTGAGAGTCATTCACTGGATAGCGCTCTGTCAGGAAGTGACCTCACTCAGGGAGCCAGTCCCCAGCACCTCTCCCAGCTGCAACCACCGCAGCAGCAGCAGCAGCAGCCGCCGCCGCCGCAGCAGCCCCAGCTGAAGAAGCCTCGCGTGGTTCTGGCTCCAGAAGAGAAGGAAGCTCTGAAGAGAGCCTATCAACAGAAGCCTTACCCCTCACCTAAAACCATCGAGGAGTTAGCGAGCCAACTCAACCTCAAAACCAGCACTGTCATCAACTGGTTTCACAACTACAGGTATTGTGAGGGTTTATTCCTTTGTACAGAACCAGTTTCAAGTCATATTAAATTATTAAAGGAATTATATATTTTTGTTTAATTTGTATTATAAACAATTTTTATTATAAAAACCAGATGAGAAAATGTTACATTGCTTTTTTTCTCCACAGGTCTCGAATCCGGCGAGAGCTTTTTATTGAGGAGATCCAGGCGGCTGCTGGAGAAGGTGGATCCCCTTCAACACGGCCCGGGGGGAAATCCGGTGGTGATGGAGAAAACAGCTGCGATGGCACAGAGTCCGACAGCACCGCGGAGGGTAGACCAAGCGGCTCCTCCGGCTCAGATGAGCGCAAGGGCCTATTAGAGAGCCCCGGCCTTAGCCACAGAGAGGAAGAGAGCGAGACAGAGTTCCCCAGCGCATCGGGCAACATCAGGCCAAGAGCCGGCATAATAGACAGCCTGTTCGGCATTCCGGAGTCCATATCAGTGACGTCCACCGCCGTAACCCCTTTGCGAAACCCCAAGGACAACAGTCTGCGCAAGAAAAAGGCAGCCAACCTCAACAACATCATCCACCGGCTGGAGAAAGCAGCAAATCGCGATGAACCTCATGAATGGGAGTTCTAAAAGGCTTCGTGTTGTTTTATTTTAATTATGTCCTTCACTGAGCTTACCTGGCCAAGCCTGGTGCACACACACCACCGGTAAACCCAAGGGTTTTCCATTTGCTGTTAAAAAGTGGGCTATCATGGACAGGACAAGAAAAGAAAAAAAAGAAATGAGTTTTAGCCTGTTTTTTTGTTTTTGTGAAGCACTTAAAGGCTCTGCTGGCCACAGGGCTGTAACACCATTGGCTAATGGTGAATAAAAGACAAAAAACTGAAAAGCACAGGAGAAGGAAGCGTTCCCACAAAATATTCTCAAGACTGGCGACAGTCACAAAAATATATATATATAAACACACACTATATCACATTGTCTTTCTCTCTCTAATAGAGGCGTTCTCAACAAAAAGCTGAATAACTGTTACAATAATTTATCAGTTTTCGAGACTTTTGGGAGTTTCTTCTTTGTATCACGTATGCTTCGGCCTGTCAGCAGAGACTAGTTCAAACCGGTTTCAAACCAAAAGTCAAGCATTTTAAAGCAAGCGTTGGCTGAAGGAACACAGACTAACCCGTCCCACCCGCCTCACCCTCCCTACCCCAAGGAGGCCATCCAATGGCTATGCAACTCTAGTACGCAATGGATTCCACTATTTTGGAACCAGCATTATTTTCACAGTTCGGAAACTTCTCTTAGGAGAGAAGAAAATCCTTTTTATAGCAATTAAGTTGCCACCAAGAGATTGCACAGTCAGTTGACTCTAAACAGCACTCATTTTGGTTTTACACACCTTTTGGTGTGCCAATAGCCTAAAACAAATAAAATAATCACAATATCTATCCGAAATACTCGTAATTAAGTATCCATGTAATCACATGAAACTCATATTAACTATTGTTGTTAGGTCGACAAAAAGGTCCTAATGGTGGGAGAAAGGAGAAATTTCGTACTAGCTAACTTGATAGCTAAAGTGATAGCTAAGTGTCAATTTTTATCGTTATTTAGGTCTCCTGTAAGGGTAGCGTTTGTTTATTTTTCCATAGCTTTAATCTCCTCCTCGGCTTACATTTTTAAGCTCGTTGGAGGACTTGTTTAATAAAATTCATTTTAGGCCAAAACAAAGACAGAAATAGTGAAAAAAGGATTTGTACAGTACTTTGAGTAAATATTCCTTGGCGAGATATTTTTAAAGAGAATGAGCAAGCCTGATTTTTATCCTCTTATAATAGAACCATACATCAGAGACCTCTAACCACGTCGGGCGGTTTGGCCCATAGAATTCAAATTCAAATCCAAAATCTATTAAATTCTAATTCTATGGTGTGGCCGTTGGCCACTGCACTGTATGGGCTGTTCCTCCGTACCAGGGTAACGGACGCTGAGTGTGCTGGAAAACCAGCCTACCACTCGCTCTAGTGCAAACTCTAAACTACTTCAGGTTTTTCCACCAGCTTCTCCATTCACTGTTCACCCAATACAATGTTTTTCATGGTGTCCTGAACAAACCTCGTCCCAGACTTAACCATGTATATTCACGGCACACATTTATCCTCCAAATGACTGAAAAACATGACCAATTTCATGTTACACCTTGAGCGAAATGGACATATTTTGTTTTTGTTGTTTGTTTCTTTATATTACGGAGGACTGTTGAGACTTTTTCATCCATACTTCTTGTTATCATTTAAGGGGCTGTTCAGGCCGAACACGTTCTTGCGTAAAAAAAAAAAAAAAAACCCCAGCAAGACCCAGCGTAGAAAATGTAAAAGAGTTCAGGTGTCTCGAGACTATTAACGTGACCCAACGTCTGGAAGTCGTTTGTGCATGACGCAAAAAAAAAAGATATGTGACATGACACAATGGTCAAGGACGTCCGTTAAGCGGATGCTTACATTGAAAATCAACGGAAAACAGCGCAGAAGAACGCAAAATTACGTTCTGTGTGAACAGCCCCAAACACATAAAGTACGAGAAAATGTGTAGTTTATGAATGAAAAGCTCAACAATTAACATTAGTACCTAAAGGTGAATCTGAAGTGTCGCTCAACACATGAAGACCCGCCCTCACACAGGTCAGAGGACGCAACAAAGACTTGCATTTAACCCAGCTGTCAGCACACCTCTGCAGAAACGTTTTTTCTCTACCGTCACCTTTCACCTCCGGCCCTGGTGTCTAATTGTTTGCAGATGATTTTGTGAAACGTGCTTCTGAGAGAAACCGCAGATGGTGGTGCCACACGCTCGTCCATACAAACCAGAGTGTGAGGGTGTTTGTGTGTGTGTGACTGTTGACAAGAGCGATCTATATTTGTATATTACTACTACTGCTTGCCACAGGCAGTGCAAGCAAACACCTCCTCACGCCCCTAAGCTATTTAGCAGTCCTGCATCATATCACATAGTACATTTTAAGTTCTTTTTATTTACACGCATAAGAAAAACTAATGGTAGATTCTTTTTCTTTTTTTTTTTTCTTTTTTTGTTTGTTTGTTTGTTGGTGTGGTTTGCTTATTTATAGATGCTGTCTTTTACACATTGATGTCTTTTATTGTTATATGTGTTTTTTGTAATGGAAGGGACTGTAAAAGGTCAGGTTACATATTTTTAGACTAATAGACTGCCGGCAGTATTGGATTACATTTAAATGATGTACTTTTGATACATGTCTATTGATTAATTCTGAAGATTATCATTTTATTTTATTTTTAATTCATATATATTTTACTCTGTCAGTGAGCTGGATGAACACAGTTACTACGTTGACAAAGGAAGCAGAACTATATGTATTGCATTAATGAATTTAAGTAGTAAGCATTTAGATGTTTTAACACGAGAAATCTTTAAAGATGGCAATTCAAGATGAATTGTGTTTGGCTATTTTCTCTCTACAGTTAATTAGGTTTTCAGGGAAATAACCTGCGAACGATCTGAGATTACATTTATTATCGCAATCAAGCTTAGTTGCTACAATGAGCCAGTGAACAACTGGTAGTTAACGTCACTGAAATTAGCTGTCGCTTTGAGCTGCACCTTGAGGAAATTAGATTTTTTTTTCTTTTTTATCATATATATATATATATATATATATATATATATATATATATATATATATATATATAAATATATATATATATATATATGTATATATTGTATATATATATATGTTTGTTTTTTTTTTTTTTTTTTTTTTTTGTTTAGTAGGAACGAAATTCACTTGATGTTGTTTGGTAAACTTGCATTTGAATTTTACGCCGGTGAATCTTGGAGAACAATGTCTGCTTAAAACTGGCCTTTTTCAATGCGTGCCAATGAATGATTCAAATCAAATTTGTCTCTTTTAGAGCTAAAAAGAAAAAAAGCACAGATACAAAAACCAATGTTTTTATCGAAATATACAAATGTGTTTAAGCCCGTGACTGTTTCTCAAACTTTCTCTCCACGTCTAATATTGGAGTGCCTTCACTGAAAACTGTCCGCTACTAATCACGTCTTTTTCCATTCCAAATACAGTAAGTGTTTAGAAACGATTGGAAATATTGCGCGTCAGATCATACAACATTTGAGCAACTTTTGCCAGCAACTTAATATTAATAAGGTCTCATCTAGTCTCAGGTCATAATATTATGTACTTTTAGGGTGTGTATATTCTTTTATCTAAGAGAAAACAGCTGTCCCAGGATTCAGGCTTGGTTATTAAAACCAAAGTTTTTACAGTGGAAATATTGATTGGTTAAATTGTAATATAACGCCACGCTTTTGTCCAAAATGTCATTTTAATCATGTCTAGGTGTTCATTAGATGTTTTGTTTTTTTACCATTTTGTCATATTTTAACAGTAAGTTCCCAACTGAAAATTCACAGATGGATTAAGCATGTGGAAACTGTTGAAATACTGCAGTGTGGACCAAATTGTCAAAACTGTTCACTTTTAGATGAACACAACCATATGATTTTAATTGAACACATAAAAAAGGTTTAGGTGCATTCAAATCTGGTGTTTGGAACGCTTTATACAGTGTGTCTGTCACATTGTTGTCGAAACATTCTCGCTGAAACGTAAGATTATTGTTAGTATCATGCATGAAACACTTACAAAATCTCTCTATTCAGATGTCCAGCACTTTGCTCGGCTTCTTTTTGCAAATATTTTTCTATGGAAAGTATTGCAGATGAGCTAAACACTTCAACATACAACTGCACAGACAGCACGTTTATATGATTTCTAAGAAAAAGACAAAAAAGAAAGAGAGAAAAAACGAAAAACAAACAAACTAAAAAAGATCATCATTATGGATATTACATTGGTAGTCACGAGTAGCATTAATGTAGATATTCGTCCGTAGCTTAGTTCGGTAGTGATGTCATAATTGTTACCTCGTTTATTCCCTCACACTTACATCACTTCCTGAGACGATATGTTCTTTCTTCACCCGAGACAGTATGTTCTGAACAGCCACAGTTTGTTTCAGTGTATCCTAGATGGAGATTTTCACTTTTATTTTTCTTCAAAGTCGTGTAATTGTGTTACATTTGAATCTAGCAGGATGATTATACATGTGTCAAGTCATTCTCAGCTAGAGCAACACTTTATAACAAAAGTTATCACGGCTCATAATGACCAACAATCTATGGAAATGGGATTTCTCGGTAATGACATTCAGATCTCTTTCCGTTGTTGCTCTCTATGCTGTAAATGGGTAATATGAAGCCTTGTACATCAAAATATTACAGGCAGCTCCCAACACAAGCTGGTTTCCTATAGATTCTCCTTAGATCTCTCAAAGCTCAGGTAGAAACTCGGATTAGCACAGTCCTTTTGTCCATTAGTTTGTTGGTGACACTTTCCTCTTACACCTGCTAACCACAGTTGTATGGTTTATTTTTCTATGTGTCATGGTTTTGAACCACAAGGTGGAGCTGAATCCTCCATTACCTGAATAAAGACTCTTCCACTTTGTTCTCTTGATATGTATTTAGTTTGGTTGTTTTTTTTCCTTTGTGTATCATCATGTAGTCTTGTATTCTGTTCCCAGCGCTGTTACAGTTCTAATCCAAAATGAAAAAAAGCAATATCACTGTTTGAAATTCATTATTATTATTATTCCTCATTACCACCATAGGTGTATTAACTGAAGTAAATATCTTTTGTACAAACACATAACCACTGTACTCTGCATTTATTTGAGTGTCAAAAGATGTCAATTCAAATTTGTTCAAACTGGCCACAGCACAGGCAATATACAGGGGTAAGGGTTTTATGACTACAGCAGGCTTACAGTATGTATCTTAAAATATCTATCATGTAGACATGAAGGGTTTATACAGATAAACTGGGTCACTATACAAACATCCTCTCACCCAATCTCATCACTTACAGCACACACAAAATCCACACAGTCAATTAAGGTCAACACGCGGTTTTTGAAATGTTTTGAATAATTTAGTTTCTTTATTTTATATATATCGACAGCATACATGTTCCTCTGTGTATTTAAATAATCAGAAGGCACAATTTCTTTACACATGCAGTATTAAACTGATGGAGAATTGTTGGAACCTCAGCGACTCTCCATTTCCAGGTTCATCCTGATTTTGGATTAAACCTGCTATATTTGTGTTACCAGCTCTTGATCTTTAACCACAATCACCACCTGATACATTTCCATTCTCTTTGTTGTAAACTGATGGACGTTGACTCTATATACAACACTTGCCAGTTATTCTGAAACCTAAATCAGAGGCTCAGATGGTTGCAATTTATGAGGCAAAAAATAACCAATCTGGGCCAGTCTTTACTAAGGGGCCCTTGTGCAAAATAATGCATCCACTACTCCATAGAATGACACATCCATATTATTACTTTGTGTAATAGTTTGACAGTTTAACCAATGAGGTAGAACAGGGGCCGGTTGCATACCAAGTTTTTTAGTCTAGTCTTACTAGTTGGTCTTCTAAAAGTTTGGTCTTAACTTTTTCAGTCAGTTGCATAAAAATTAAGATCGGCCTAATTTTAGACCAAAATGTAAGACAGCACACCCCATGGAAAATAACTGTCAGCTGAGCCAGTGGGGGCTTCAGTTGAAGGATAGAAGGGGCTTGAGTTGAGACTTTGAAGAAGACTTTGACTTCTACAATGGTAACCAAATTTTGGTGTGTTTTTTATTATTTGGGTTAAAATCACTAATTTGTTCATTAGAATCCATTTTTAAGCACTGTACTCCTCTAATAAGGAAATATTTTCATCGAATAAAAACTGTATTGAGCATCCACAGTCGGCCATTTGTTTAAGCAGTTCAGTGTATTTTCCCACAATACAATGCGAATTAGACTGTCTTACTAAAGACAACTGTGAGCTTGGTTTATGCAACAGGCTTTCTATGGCGTCTTTAACTAGTCAGATTATTCTGAGACAGTCTTAAATTAAGGGGCCTCAGCATGCTTCCAAGGGGCCTCAAGATGTTTTAACATTATTTAAAATAAGGTTTATTATTATCCATATTATATATTTATTTGAATTCAATGATGAAAATGCAAAAAAATAAAAAGGCTCTATAAATCAAGATGTTGGCATTATAATTCTTATTTTAAATGAATAACTCCCTTAAACTATTTGTATTAATCTATTGACGCTCCTAGTTTCTTTTATTAAAAAAGTTTGAAAAACAAGCTGCCTTGACATGATCAACAGAAGTTTCAGATGAAATATCTCTAGCTTACAGGCCTTGGAGTCAAAAAGGTTGAGAACCACTGAGATGCAGCACACAATTACAGATACAAATCCATTCATCATGACACATAACCAAATCCCCTTTTTTATTATTTGTCCCAGATTCACATCCTTGAAGTGCTGCTCCTGTTTTTAAAGGATATTTTCTCTGCATTGCCAGAGCTCCCTCTGCAGCTGTTCTCCATGTGCCCTCCGATGAAAGGGTCAAAGTCAAAGATGCTCTGCTGGTCAGCTCCAACAGAGGGGGAGTCCATTGCAATCAATGCATATACTGACATTTCCATATGCATGTTAAAATAGAGAGTTCAAACTGACTGCATGTCCATCCGAACCCGTTAAAGGTAAGCAGACCTCCACTAGTCTCAGGTGAAAACATTTGTGGAGTCTCTAGACATCTCTTGCTTGTAGCACCCAGTCTTTGCTCACTTGCAACATGGTCATTTTGGGTTTCACTGAACTGTTGTGAATTTGTTAAGGCTACAATATAAGCTGTCTTTGAGACTGGTTTAACCTCCTTATTTAAAAGAGTTTGAAACAGGGGTTTTAAAAGATTGTAAGCTCTTTTCCCAAACTGCAGTTTGACCTTTGCCATTCTGCAGGGCAGAGGTCCACCAAAAACAAGCATCACTCATTTCAGGTTGCTATGGAAGATTGGCCAATGAAAAATGTTCATATTTGCAATTTTTGACTGAAAATTGTCCAAAGCCGTGCAACGACAATGCATCCATGGATGTTGTTGTTACATCATAATAATTACGTAACTTACTGTACATGGACTGTAGATTTGGCAAATCTTGTACTATTTGAACATTATATTCTAGACTTATGATACTGATAATTCACCATTGTTGCACAGACAATCTACGTGATATAGTAGTCATATGTATGAATATACAGTAGTTCTCAATTGTGTTGTAATAAAAAAATAGATGTCATGTGATAGTGAACTTATATAGATATAAAATAATCATAAAATGTGATTTATGGAAGCGAATTAAAAAAAAAAACCCAAACACTATTACATACCTAGCGTCTCTAATGACCCTACACTTTTGGTACTTAAGACATTATAGAAAAATACATCTATATAGCCTTTTTTATTTTTATTTTTTTACACTAATTATAAGAGAAAGATTGAGGGATACTAAATAGGTGTGGATGAGGTACAGGGGGTTGTATGAGTTCCTGGGGCTGGGTCACTCACCCAAAAAAACACAAACAAAGATTTTTTAAAGAATATCTCAGCTCTGTAGGTCCATACAATGCAAGTGAATGATGACCAGAACTTTCAAGCTCCAAAAAGCACATACATGCAGCATAAAAGTAATCCTTACAACTCCAGTGGTTGATTCCATGTCTTCAGAAGTGAAATAATAGGTGTTGATGAGAAAAGCATCAATATTAAGTCCTTTTTTTTTTTTTTTTACTATAAATCTCCACTTTCACTTTCATGTTCTTATATTTTTATGTTTTTTTTTTTGTGTTTTTTTTTTTTTTTGGTGATTCACATTTGTCATGCTGACTTTATGTGATTTTTGGAGCTTCAAAGTTCTGGTCACTATTCACTTGCATTGTGAGGACCAACAGAGCTGAGATATTCTTCAAAAAATCTTAATTCTTGTTCCACAGAAGACAAAAAGTATTTTTGGGGAAACATTTCCTTTAACCCTTACAACGGAAAGAACAAAGATACCACATTAGGGTCCAAATAATATTTTTTTTGTGCGTTTCTTCAAGACATTACCATTTAAAAATGTACAGCTTGTAAAACTCATGAACTTAACATTGAAAAGATAGAAACATTTGCCTCAAAAAATACTGCCATGATACTTCAAGAGAAAGATTGCGAGTTGATGACAGAGTTTTTATTCAAAGTCACATGAACTCGCAGCGACGAATTTGCAGCGACACCTACGTCAATAATTTACATAGAAACGTTGCCCCTTCCCTAGCCTCTCAAATGTTTGTTTATCCCCAGGATACAAAACAATTTTAGGATTTAAGCAACAATTCGATATTTTGCTTGTTCAGACTAATTAACTGGAAAAAAAAATATTTTCAAAAATGTGAAGCAAATATTCTGGTTGTTGAGTTGAATCGACAGTATTTTTGGCATGCTGAGACACTTACAATGGATGCAAATGTGGTCAATCCGTAAATGGGTCATTTCCAAAATATGGTGACAAGCACGCCCCTTGACTTTCCGGTCATGAAACTATTTAAAATAGTAAAGGAACCCCATTTAAAAGGCATCAATCTGTAACCTAAACTTTTATTAAATTATATGAAATGGGTTGACTATTGTTTTACAATTTTCTTTTTTATATATATTTGAATTTACAATTGCCTGAATAAAACCCTTGTCCCCTTCTTCTGGTACACACCGCTTTTATGACAGTTATTTATGATACAGTTATTTATGTGTTTATTTTTTTTTATAATTTTGTTTTCTAATGTCAAGCATAAGTACAAGGCCTAACAAGTGTGCAAAATTTGCAAAACAAAATAATAATGTAAAAATATTTGCAGCCCATTGATTTCATGACATTGGTATTATCAATGTTAAAAAAAACTTGTATTTTGAAAATACAAAAAGTTATGGAAAAGAAAGTTCAGTGGAAGAAGTGGCTCAATCTACTGTGGTGATTTTCCCACCATGTTCAAAAATATAATAATTTACATTTTAACTATATTGTTTCATATGGTTCATTTAAATATGCCATTGGTGTTACATTGATTATGTTCATGTGAAAAAAATGAATTGAGAGAAAAAAATGGAATGGTATGATTTATTCTTTTTATTCTGATTATTGATGTATGTTTTGTGATTCATCTTTTAAGAGAATTTGTAAATGTGGTGTTAACGTTACTTGTGTTACAAGCCTTGCTTCATTCATGAAACAGTTAAAAAGAAAAAAAAAAAAAAGAAAACAGTCAAGTTGTCGTTTATGAATAAAAATAATGTCAAGATGTCAAGATGTCAAAAAAATTTTTTTTGACATCTTGACATTATTTTTATTAATGGGAAATAGAATATATATCCTCAGCTTTTATGGGCCAAAACTGAACAACATTTTATAGTTGGAAAGTCTATTGTATTCTATTCTATTTTTATTGTCTATTAGTATTCTATTAAAACGTTTGATTGAATACAATTGGTTAAATATGCGTTTTTTTGTTTGTTTTGTTTTTTAAGGCGCCCTACATGCTGTACAAGAGGTATGATAAACTGCGTGTACACAAGTTACGCACTTTTGTAAATCTCCATTTGTTTACGCGAGCAGCGGTGTACAGTACACAGATAAAAACACTCCAGTGCCGTGCGCTGTCGCCTACGCAATTTGCGTATGTGCTGTACAACCAGCCTACGGCACAAGAGTAGGCTCACATCCACCTGATCAGCCAACAGACCAGCCACACCTCTCGCTTGGGGCGTGCAGCTACCCTGCTGCCCTCCCGTACAATAACCTGGACATCATAACAAACCGCTGACAGTCTTTTATTGTGGGCCAGAATCAACGCTACTATAAAGCCTGCTGTTTGTGAGTGCATGCAGCATAATGGAGCAGGCGAAACCCCAAACGGAGAGCCACCTCCGCTTTCCTTTAGCGCAGAAGGTCCGCTCCAAATGGCAACATCACGGATGAGGAGGTACGCGCAGGAGGGGCGGACGGTCCCTCAGCCGAGAGTGATGGTGGTATTTTCGGCTGCGAGTGACACAGAGAAACAGGGAAATGCGATGTCGGCCGCGGATTTTATGGAGGAGGAGTATCGCAAACCAGCCATACCTGTCCCTAATCTTAACCTAGGGAAGTCCCTGGACACCTTAGATGCACCTGAGGAGGTAAATCCCAAAGGCTTAAAGAGGATGTGCTATTTTTATCATGGAGCAGTTTGTAGCACCATAAATCTGATCCAGCCTCACTGACAACACCCCCCATTTGCCAGTCCCCCAGCGTCTGGTTAATTCATCGATCGGTTTCCATCGGGAACATATATACGAGAAGTGTTTTCTTCAATCTGATTGGTTTTATGTCACAGTGGGGCGGATGGATGCCTTCTCTCATTGGCTCACACAGTTTGTCCATCAAACCATAATGGATCGGTGCGATTAACCTTATCTTTATTATTATTATTATTATTATTATTATTATTATTATTATTATTTTATACAGTGCCACAATAACATTTTTTATATGTAGTAGGCCTAATATTAATAACATCCATAACATTGCCGGAGAAATTCATTTATACATAAATTGCAATTAATTTATGTTTCATGCTTTAAAGTATTTTTTTCTTTCTGAAAAGTTACATATGATTCGATGTCATATACAAAATCTGACTGATTTGATTTAAAGAGAGCCTATTTTTATTTCTTGTGTATATGGTATTTGCCCATAATTGCTAACTTTAGAATATATAATTTCAAAAATATCATCAGAATATCACATCAGATACACTTATTCATATACAGTGTTGGGTGTAATCTGATTACATAGTAATTCGTTACTGTAATTTAATTACTTTTTAGTCAAAAAGTAGTGCAATGCAATACATTTTAAAGTTTTGTAATAAATTACAGTTACTGACTTTCAATTAAGTTAGTTACTTCGGTTACACATATTCAGGGTTGGGAGGGTTACTTTTGAAATGTGTTCCACTCACTGATATATATATATAGATCAGTGGTTCCACTACAGATTACAGAATACATGCTGTAAAAATGTCATTTGTAACGTATTCCATTAGATTACTCAAGGTCAGTAGTGTATTCTAAATACTTTGGATTACTTCTTCAGCACTGGTAGATTTTTTCACTTGTTTTGACTATAAAAACTCTACCAGTACAGTAAGACAAAATACACATGTTAAAAATACATTCTCTGAAAAACCTAAATATCTTATGCAGTGTTGTTTCTAAAACAAGATATATCAAATTGATCTAGTTTTAAGGATTTTTAGATATTTTTACTGGAAAACAATACAAAAATTATTATCAAGAATAACATTTTTGTCCTAATATCAAAGGTCTTACTAGAACAAAAGAAATTATGATCCAACGTGAATTTTCTTGATAAAAAAAAAAAAATGGTAACATGTATATGTAAAATGGCTAGAAATAGCATTTTAGCTTAGCGTAAAGCTGACAATTTACACAAGGTTTATTTCTATTTCTTCTGCTCCAGACTTACTTCAAACTTACTTCTCTGTCTGCTCGTATGAATGTAACACATCATAAGAAAGTGTTTCGCCGCTGTTCAGATGGACTTTGGATCGCATCATTTATATGTATAAATGTATTCCATCTGAAAGGACTAAATATTAAATGAAACAAATGACAATATTTTAGTAAGTAATCTCTTCAGTAATCAAAATACTTCTTGAATGTAACTGTATTCTAAATACCAATTATTTAAATTGTAACTGTAGTGGAATACAGGTACTTATATATTGTAATTTAAATAGGTAATTCTGTTACATGTATTCCGTTACTCCCCAACCCTGCATATATTTCTAAAACAATATTAGTTACCAAGAGTATTATGTGAAACAGGAATTATGTTGATAATAGAAACATTATTTAGAATTTGTTAAGCTAAAAATAAAAGACTGTTTTAGACAGTAACTTAAAATAAAGTAATTAGTAACGTGATAGAAAGAACTGATTATCTGTTTACAACTTTAGAAAAGTAATTAGTTATTTGTGGTGGATTACCTTTTTTACCCAAACTGTTCTTATCTCACATCCCAGTTCTCTCTCATTAAGCAGGATTAACCTAATTGTGTCACCACAGACATTGCTGATAAACACTGTGTGATCTGTCAAGATTGATGTAATTAGTCACATTTGGTTATCAATGACAAAGGTTTTATATGGACTACGACATGTTAAAGCTCACAAATGTTTAAAAATGAAACAAGTGAGGAATCTGATTTGACTTTGCAGTATAATGTAGCATATTTGGATGTTAGAGAAGGGAAACAAAGTTTATTGCCCCTACAGATGCTCAGAACACATCTCAGGGGTCCTGTTACTTTCCATTACATGTTTGATGGATTTTTAGATGTGGACAGCTCAGGCTATTATGCTCATTTCTCTCCATAGTTTCCTGAGGTCATCCCTCTGAATGTAGGAGGAACATACTTCACCACACGGCTGTCCACCCTGCGGCGTTATGAGGACACTATGCTGGCTGCCATGTTTAGTGGCCGCCACCAGATACCGCGGGATGCAGAGGGTCGATATTTCATCGACCGAGATGGAGCTTATTTTGGGTCAGTGTATAGATTAGTTAATATCTGATTATAGTTGCTGACTGCTGCCCTGAAGAAACCAAAAATACTAAGCAAACATTTTGACAATCTGAATTTAGGCTTTGTGGATTACTTAAATAACTGCTTGTTGTCAATATTAAAGGGATAGTTCACCCAAAAATGAAAATTCTCAAATTTTGTCAGCCTCATGCCATCCCAGATGTGAATGACTCTCTTTCTTTTGCTGAACACAAACAAAGATTTTTAGAAGAATATCTCAGCTCTGTGGGTTCATACAATGCAAGTGAATGGTGATCAGGCATTTGTAGCTCCAAAAAAACAAACAAACATATAGGCAGCATAAAAGTAAAAGACTTCAGTGGTTAAATCTACATCTTCAGAAGCTATATGATAGGTGTAGGTGAGAAATAAATAAATATTTAAGTCAGTTTTTTACTATAAATTTTCCTCCCTGACCAGTAGGTGGCGATATGCACTCAGAATGTGAATCAACAAAAACAAAAGAAGAATGTGAAAGTGAAAATGGAGATTGATAGTAAAAAAGGACTTCAATAGTGATCTGTTTCTCACCTGTACTTATCATATTGCTTCTGAAAAAATGTATTTAACCACTAGAGTTGTAGGAATTCCCTGCTGATTTGTGTGTTTTGGACCTTCAAAGATTTGATACCCATTCACTTGCAATGTATGAACCTACAGAGCTGAAATATTCTTCTAAAAATCTTCATTTGTGCTCTGCAGATGAAAGAAAGTAATACATATCTGGGATAGCATGAGGGTGAGTAAATGGTGAGGGATCTTTCATTTCTGCATGAACTATCCCTTTAAGAAGCTTTTCCTGAGAAAAAAAAATTAGTAATTGGTAACACTTATTATTTATATATATGTGCCTACTGAGTAGGATTGTTTTATACTTAATGTACTTATTATGTAATACACAGTAATATAATTTAATCTTATTGGTTATTACT